>NC_083239.1:49706421-49829978 GCF_032191835.1 Heteronotia binoei | reverse complement strand
TTCTACTTTGTGAGCTACTGGCTTGAAAGTTGTAAGCTACTGCAGAAATTCGTTGGCCTGGGGCCGTCCTTCCTGTGCTAAGACAAAAATATTTGAGCGGGAGGCTAAAAAAACCCTTATGAGCTAGCTCTCACTATCTCAGCGAAACACTAGTTATGAGGTTACAGAACGGGCCGCAACAATCTGGACTACAAAACTTAGTGCAGCGACGGGAAAAACCCCGCCAACTTTGGGTGCTTTTTCAGCCTTGCCAAGAAATCCACGAAGACCCCAAGCTAGCTATTGACCTTCCTGCCCATGCACGACTTATGCCAGGAGTTTATGCACTTCCAGCCTGAAGCAAGAAAAGACAGACGACAACATCTGCCCTATGAGGTGATCCTCCCCTGAGCCCGTTCGGGAAGGGCGGGATAGAATGTGAAATAATAAATCAATCAATCCATCACAGCTGACAAGATCTCCCTGTCACAGGGCAATCTAGGGTTTCTGGTGCCCTAGGGGAGCTGCCCACTAGTGTCCCCTCGCCCCAATTTAAAAGAAAGAATTGTAGGAGAAATGAAGAAACGTGAAACTTTTCACATTTTTAATTACAGTTTTTTATTTTAATTTTTTTTTAAAAATTGTGAGATTAAGCAATAAGAATTGTGAGAATACTACTTGCTCCTTTTAGCAGGACGGTGCCAGGTCTAGCCGGATGGTGCCAGGGACAAGACCTTCACATGCAAGAAAGATGAGGCTATGGCTCTGTTAAAGTAGAGTAGGAAGAATGAGTGGCAGGAGACAGCTTCAACAGGAACCAATTCTTAGAAACTGTAATTGGCTCTTCTTCAGGTTTTACAATTGGTTCATTTATCCCTGCCGCACAGGCGCCATACACTTTGGGCCCGGGCAGCATCTGTGCTCCACTGGGGAAGGGCAGGCTCCAAAAAGAACACACGCTGTGTGTGGGGAGAGGGGGTGCCTGGCGGTGCCCCTAGGCCAGGTGATGCCCTAGGCGGCTGCCTACTTAGCCTACTCCCACGCACCGGCCATGCTAACACGGTTGCCTCTAACCACTTCCCATGAGTGGCCAAGGGAAGGGCTGATCCCGAGCAAGATGCAGTAGCGTAGCTGCCCTGCTTAAAGTGAGGGTGTCCAACAGGGCGCCCACGAGCCCCCTGAGTTTTTGTAGAATGTGGGTGGGGCCAGTGGGTCTTTTGCCCAGCAAAGCTTCTGATTGGCAGGTGTGGATCCTTGCTTTGGCAGCAGCTCAGTCCCTTTAAGCCCCTCCCTCTGGAGCACACCATTTTCCCCCGCTAAGCCCTCTCTGTCTTCCGCAGACTGCGGGATGGTCTGTCACAAGCAGTGTAAGGACCAGGTGGAAATGGAATGCCAGAGGCGTTTCCACTCCTGCACTTCCGACAGCAGCACGCCTCAGACGTCCACACCGGCGCCCACCCCACACCCGAGCTCTGGTAAGGCAAAAGATGATGATGATGATGATGATGATGATGATGATGATGATGATATTGGATTTATATCCCACCCTATTCTCTGAATCTTAGAATGGTGACAATCTCCTTTACCTACCCTCCCCCCCAATAAAATACACCCTGTTTGGTAGGTGGGTCTGAGAGAGCTCTTATAGCAGCTGCCCTTTCAAGGACAACTCTGCGAGAGCTTCGGCTGAAAGGCCATTCCAGCAGCTGCAAGTGGAGGAGAGGGGAATCAAACCCGGTTCTCCCAGATAAGAGTCTGCCCTTTCAAGGACAACCTCTGCCAGAGCTATGGCTGACCCAAGGCCATTCCAGCAGCTGCAAGGGCGAGGAGTGGGGAATCAAACCCGGTTCTCACAGATAAGAGTCTGCCCTTTCAGGGACAACCGCTGCCAGAGCTATGGCTGACCCAAGGCATTCCAGCAGGTGCAAGTGGAGGAGTGGGGACTCAACCCGGTTCTCCCAGATAAGAGTCTGCCCTTTCAAGGACAACCATCTGTCAGAGCTCTGGCTGACCCAAGGCCATTCCAGCAGCTGCAAGTGGAGGAGTGGGGAATCAAACCCGGTTCTCCCAGATAAGAGTCTGCCCTTTCAAGGACAACCTCTGCCAGAGCTCTGGCTGAACCCAAGGCCATTCCAGCAGCTGCAAGTGGAGGAGTGGGGAATCAAACCCGGTTCTCACAGATAAGAGTCTGCCCTTTCAGGGGCAAACCGCTGCCAGAGCTCTGGCTGACCCAAGGCCATTCCAGCAGCTGCAAGGGGAAGAGTGGGGGAATCAAACCCGGTTCTCCCAGATAAGAGTCTGCCCTTTCAAGGACAACCTCTGCCAGAGCTCTGGCTGACCCAAGGCCATTCCAGCAGCTGCAAGTGGAGGAGCGGGGAATCAAACCCAGTTCTTCCAGATAAGAGTCTGCCCTTTCAAGGACAACCTCTGCCAGAGCTATGGCTGACCCAAGGCCATTCCAGCAGCTGCAAGTGGAGGAGAGGGGAATCAAACCCGGTTCTCCCAGATAAGAGTCTGCCCTTTCAAGGACAACCTCTGCAGAGCTATGGCTGACCCAAGGCCATTCCAGCAGCTGCAAGTGGAGGAGGAGGGAATCCAACCCGGTTCTCCAGATAAGAGCCTGCCCTTTCAAGGACAACCTCTGCCAGAGCTATGGCTGACCCAAGGCCATTCCAGCAGCTGCAAGTGGAGGGAGTAGGGAATCAAACCCGGGTTCTCACAGAAAAGAGTCCGCGCACTTATTCATGACACCAAACTGGGGCACCAGAAATGGGGCACAGGTTCTGGGGGAATCTGGAAGCAGCTGGCATAGCGCACCTTCCGGGCCACTTTGGCTGAAAGCCACTGCTCTGAAACCAGAGGGAATGCCGGCTTAACTCTATCAGCCACATGTAGTTCCTCGTTCCTTTTCCTCAGGGCCTGCTTTGAGCCAGGACTGTTCATTTCTGGAATGCATGGCGTCCAACTAGATTACAAGCCCCCCTGAGCACGCACAGAGAGTGCACGCTCCTCGCTGTTGAAAGTGCAAAGAGGAGCCTTAAAGCCCAACAGATTTGTTGAAGCAGAAGTGAGTTCCCACTGGGGGGAAAATATATTAGTCTTTATATCTGAGAAGAGAGCATCTCCGGCAGCCATCACGACACAAAAACGAATGCACTTTCAATCCACTTTATGTGCACTTTACGTTCCTTCATGCAGTTGGAAAGTACACTTAAAGTGGATTGAAAGTGCATTTTTTCGTGTGTCGGTCGCAACCTCTGTCCATCAGGGAATGCAATCCAGGGGGAGCTATTTCCAGACAGAACTGAGCCGTTCATCCTTTTAAAAACACGGATGCCCCGACTCTCTTCCAAGCAAATTTTCCGATGGCTTTTTCCTCCTCCCGCAGAGATGCCGACCGGTAGCAGGGTGTTCTTCCCTTCCCGCAGCCACTCTAAGACCACCTCCCAAGCTGGCATCTGCCGAAGACTGCATGCCCCAGACAGCCAACTGAGGGGCAGAGGCTGAGTGGCAGAGCCTCTGCTTGGCATGCAGAAGATCCCAGGCTCGATCATAATGCCCCTGTATAAATTGATGGTGCGGCCTCATTTGGAGTACTGTGTACAATTCTGGTGACCACATTTCAAAAAGGATACTATAGCACTGGAAAAAGTGCAGAAAAGGGCAACTAGAATGATTAAAAGGTTGGAACGCTTTCCCTATGAAGAATGGTTAAAACGCTTGGGGCTCTTTACCTTGGAGACTTGAGGGGTGACATGACAGAGGTTTACAAGATTATGCACGGGATAGAGAAAGTAGAGAAAGAAGTGCTTTTCTCCCTTTCTCACAATACAAGAACTCATGGGCACTCCATGAAATGGCTGAGCAGTCGGGTTAGAATGGATAAAAAGAAGTCCTTCTTTACCCAAAGGGTGATTAACACATGGAATTCACTGCCACAGAAGGTGGTGGCAGCTACAAGCATAGACAGTTTCAAGAGGGGAATGGACAAGCATATGGAGCAGAGGTCCATCAGAGCTATTAGCCACAGAGTATTGTTGGAACTCTGTCTGGGGCAGTGATGATCTGTATTTTTGGTGCTGGGGGGGGGGGGCACAGTGTGAGGTCTTCTCGTGTCCTGCCCCACTGATGGACCTCCTAATGGCACCTGGTTTTTTTGGCCACTGTGTGATACAGAGTGTTGGGCTGGATGGGACATTGGCCTGATCCACCATGGCTTCTCTTATGTTCTTATGTCTGGGCAGTGATGCTCTGTCTTCTTGGTGCTTGGCGTGGGGGGGCAACAGTGGGAGGACTTCTAGTGTACTGGCCCCCACTGGTGGACCTCCTGATGGTACCTGGGTTTTTTTCGCCACTGTGTGACACAGAGCGTTGGACTGGATGGGCCATTAGCCTGATCCAACATGGCTTCTCTTCTGTTCTTATGTCTGGGACAAGTGATGCTCTGAATTCTTGGTGCTTGGGAGGGGCCACAGTGGGAGGGCTTCTAGTGTCCTGGCCCCACTTGTGGACCTCCTGATGGCACCTGGGTTTTGGCCACTGTGTGACACAGAGTGTTGGGCCGGATGGGCCATTGGCCTGATCCAACATGGCTTCTCTTGTTCTTATCCTCTTAAAGGAACAGACAGGGAGAGATGGGGAAGACCCATGCTTGAGACCCTGGACAGCCACTGCTGGTCTGGGCAGACCATCCTGACTTTGACTCAACCGAAGGTAGTTTCAGGGGCGTTTGAGCTTTTAACTGCGTTTCTGCGTCACGGCAGGTTCAGAAGAGGAAGCCTTCACCTTCCCCCCGGGAAGGGCGAGGAACAAGAGCCACCGAACCCCGTCCACAAGCACTCCGATCAGCCAGCTGATGAAACACACCAGCACACAAACAGAGGACTGGCTGCTGGAGCCCCACCATGGAGTCGGAACCCCCAGCAACATGCAGAAGCAGCTCCTGGAACAGCTGAATGCGCTGGAAGAGGTGAGATGGGAGACCCCGGCCTGGCATTTAGCATGAGGCTTATTGGCCCTGTTGAAAGAGCAGGAAGCTTGGTAGATCTGGCATGGGGACTTGGCGGTCAGTTGAAGGATGCAATGGGCCAGAAAGCATTCGCCCGGACAACAAAAACCAGGGGTTGTTTTGTAGAAAAATAAGTGGTGGAACTCATTAACATAACTCATTAGCATATGACGCTGCCCCGCCCCCTGCCACCAGCCAAAAGCAACCCAATGCAAGAAAGGAGAGCCCCAGGCAAGCAAGGCCTGCTTAGGCTGGCTAGAGATTCAGCCAGTCCAAGCAGGTCTCGCTCACCTGGGGCTCTCCTTGGCCGCCCCCTCCCAAGTCAAAAGGCCAGCAAGCCACCCGCCACCCAAAATCACATGAGAAGTGAAGAAAGGGTGGTGTGGGCTTCTCCAGGGGTTAATGAGGGCTGCTCTGTTAGCAAACTGGCTGCCCCTTCTTCCGGACGCACCACAAACTCCCATTTTGGCTCAAAGGCCTAGGGAGGAAGGGAACTTTGCTTCCTGCCCACCCATTCTAGGCTGCCACCATAGAGCACTGAAGCAGTGCCTTCCGGGACAAGGGTAGAACAGTCAGGGAAATGGGTGCCCATAAGAGGAGGTTTGACTCAAAGCTGCTCGTCACAGGACTCCTCCCAACCTCTTTTGAGGCTGTGGGCACCTTTGGGGCTCTGACACAAAATGGCTGCTGCAGTCTCACAACGAAGTAGGGTTGCCAGGTCTGTGTTGGGAAATATCTGGAGACTTTGGGGGTGGATCCAGGAGAGGGCAGAGTTTGGGGAAGGGAGGGGCCTCCGCATGGGACAATGCCACCGAGTCCACCCCTCAAAGCAGCCCTTTTCTCCAGGGGAAAATATACAAAAATCACCGGTCAACAATAAAGATATTCACTTGCAATGTGTGTACATGCATTTGGAAAGCTGGCAGCAAAGGTTTAGAGCATGCATTGATCTGTGTTTGAAACAAAGTTACTGTGGCTCCAAAAACGGCAAGAGAAGAGGCTGACGAAGAACCGGACAAGTGAAACCGTGAGAATTCCTTTCTATACGGTTCCTTATTCTCTCCATGACAACATCATGAGCGGAACTACTAAGGACTCCACCCTACAGCACTTAGCTACGGACTATATTAAGGCTGTGTTCTTTGTAGAAATTTCATAGCGCATGAGCAGGGGGAGTACAGATACCTTACTGTTCCTTTGTATTATTATTGGTTATTATTTTGTCTTATATTTGCACTAAATCAAATGCATGAACACACATTGAAAGTGGGAATATCTTTATGATTTTTGCAAATTTTCCATTTGTACATCGGTACCAGTTACTTATATTCTTTTCTCCAGGGGAGCTGATCTCTGCCATTTTTTAAAAGCGGGAGATCTCCTGGGCCCACCTCGAGGCTTGTAGAAAGAGAATAAGACTGTGACAATATTAACTAAGAATTGATACTATAACTCTCTGCAATGAATTTTACTTCCAGCAAAATACATCTAAAGTGTGTCATTCAACATACAATACCACATTCAAAAAAAATACAACGCTATACAATGATAATCACACAATCCAAGGGACAAATACAAAGTCCTTGATTCTTCCAAAGTGTTCAATATTCCATTCAATGATATATTCCTGAGTAATGTTATTTCGAAACGGTTTACAAATGTCTTATAATCCTCAGAGAGTTGCATGGGGGCCTGCACTCAGCCTGAGGCTATCTAGAGCAGGGGTCCTCAAACTTTTTAAATAGGGGGCCAGTTCACTGTCCCTCAGACTGTTGGAAGGCCGGACTGCCATTACTGTACAAGGCCGCGGGCCACCAGTTCTCCGTCTTCTGCATCTCTCTCCCTTCCCCACACCACACACCCTGGCCTGGGAACTCACCTCACCTCAGTATCACCTCACACTATGTCTCCACCACCTCAGCCCAGTGCCGGAAGTGTGCATTGCTAACGCGAGTTTAGGTCGAACGTCACTTCCGGTCTGATTTTGCCATAACCCGGCAGGCCGCATAAACGTCCTCAGCGGGCCGCGTCTGGCCCGCGGGCCATAGTTTGAGGACCCCTGATCTAGAGTCACCAAAGCAACCGGGATTATAAAACATTTGCGGTATTATTGTATGTTGAATCACACACTTTAGATACACTTTGCTCAAAGTAAAATTCATTGTACAGAGTTATAGTATCAGTTGTTAGGTAAATATTGTCACAGTCTTATTCTCTTTCTACAAGTTTTGTTGCGACGACTCTCCTGGTGTTATTAGCCCGTGGAATTCACTGCCATAAGAGGTGGTGGCGGCTATAAGCATAAACAGCTTCAAGAGGAGATTGGATGAACATATGGAGCAGAGGTCCATCAGTGGCTATTAGCCACAGCATATTGTTAGAACTCTCTGTCTGGGGCAGCGATGCTCTGTATTCTTGGTGCTTGGGAGGGCTTCTAGTGTCCCGGCCCCACTGGTGGACCTCCTGATGGCACCTGGTTTTTTTGGCCACTGTGTGACACTGAGTGTTGGACTGGATGAGCCATTGGCCTAATCCAACATGGCTTTTCTTATGTAGAGCAGAGGTCCATCAGTGGCTATTAGCCACAGTATATTGTTGGAACTCTGTCTGGGGCAGTGATGCTCTGTATTCTTGGTGCTTTTGGGGAGGGGCACAGTGGGAGGGCTTCTAGTGCCCTGGCCCCACTGGTGGACCTTCTGATGGCACCTGGGTTTCTTGGCCACTGTGTGACACAGAGTGTTGGACTGGCTGGGCCACTGGCCTGATCCAACATGGCTTCTCTTATGTTCTTATGTGACACAGAGTGTTGGACTGGATGGGCCATTGGCCTGATCCAACATGGCTTCTCTTATGTTCTTATGTGACACAGAGTGTTGGACTGGATGGGCCATTGGCCTGATCCAACATGGCTTCTCTTATGTTCTTATGTGGCACAGAGTGTTGGACTGGATGGGCCATTGGCCTGATCCAACATGGCTTCTCTTATGTGGCACAAAGTGTTGGACTGGATGGGCCATTGGCCTGATCCAACATGGCTTCTCTTATGTTCTTATGTGGCACAGAGTGTTGGACTGGATGGGCCATTGGCCTGATCCAACATGGCTTCTCTTATGTTCTTATGTGGCACAGAGTGTTGGACTGGATGGGCCATTGGCCTGATCCAACATGGCTTCTCTTATGTTCTTATGTGACACAGAGTGTTGGACTGGATGGGCCATTGGCCTGATCCGACATGGCTTCTCTTAGGTTCTTGTCTTCTTATGTGTTATATCCCACCCGGAGACTGGCAACCTTACAATGAAGGTCCTTTGTGGTGTGGGGGGTAGCTGCCACCAAAGCAACATTTGTAAAAATGTGCACAGCCGATCAAATCTTTCCAGTGGCCAATCAGAAGCCTTGCTGGGCAAAAGCTGAATCTGGCCCCACCTACTTTCTGAAAACACTTGGCAGACGCTAGGAGAGGTCTGGGGCACCATAAGAACATAAGAGAAGCCATGATGGATCAGGCCAATGGCCCATCCATCCAAACACATTGTGTCACATAAGAACAGAAGAGAAGCCATGTTGGATCAGGCCAATGGCCCATCCAGCCCAACACAGCGTCAGAGTGGCCAAAAAAACCAGGCACCCTCAGGAGTTCCACCAGTGGGGCTAGAAGTCCTCTCACTGTGCCCCCCCCCCAGCACCAACAATACAGAGCATCACTGCCCCAAACAAAGTTTCAACCATACGTTGTGGCTAATAGCCACTGATAGACCTCTATGCCAAAGATGCAGGGATGGTTTTTGAAGTACTCCTCCCTGTTATTTTGTCTTCCTAAATCCACTTTTTAGGTAATTTTGCTTTTCTCTCAGGAGAATTGAACCCTTTTCTTTTCTTTTTGGGTGATTTACTGTTTCCTAGCACCTACGTTTCCAAATGTTATTTGTGCACTGATAAATCAGCAGCATATGCTACACATATACCGTACTATAGCTTCTGTACATTGTGTGTATGAATTGCACACAAAGACATACCAGATGTATACACAAGTGAATGCGCAAAACTAACATCTTGCTCCCAGAACATAAATATGTTGAGACTAAGAATTAGAGTCGCCAACCACCAGGGGATCTCCCAGAATTACAGAATTTGGGGAGGGATGGTGGCTCAGTGGTAGAGCATCTGCTTAGGAAGCAGAAGGTCCCAGGTTCAATCCCTGGCATCTCCAAAAAAGGGTCCAGGCAAAAAGGTGTGAAAAACCTCAGCTTGAGACCCTGGAGAGCCGCTGCTAGTCTGAGAAGACAATACTGACTTTGATGGACCAAAGTCTGGTTCAGTATAAGGCAGCTTCATATGTTCATATGTACAACTGATCTCTAGATGACCGAGAACCATCCCCCTGGACAAAATGGCTGCTCTGGATGATGGTCTCTGACAGTAGAGCCCCATAGAATAAAAGTCAGATGTCTGAAAGCCACAAGACATGAACATCAGAGGTAGGTAGGTAGGTAGGTAGGTAGGTAGGTAGGAAGGAAGGAAGGAAGGAAGGAAGGAAGGAAGGAAGGAAGGAAGGAAGGAAGGAAGGAAGGAAGGAAGGAAGGAAGGAAGGAAGGAAGGAAAATAGATGGGGAGAGGAAGGAGGGAAGAGGTGGAAAGAAAGCAACTTTAACTTGTAATGCATTCCCCACGTCACTTGTTTATCCAATCCCCTCTTGAAGCTGTCTATGCTTCTAGCCGCCGCCACCTCCTGTGGCAGTGAATTCCACGTGTTAACCACCCTTTGGGTGAAGGACTTCTTTTTATCAGTTCTAACCCGACTGCTCAGCAATTTTATGGACTGCCCACAAGTTCTTGTATTGTGAGAAAGGGAGAAAAGTCCTCCTTTCTCTACCTTCTCCATCCCGTGCTTCATCTTGTCAACCTCTATCACGGGCACCTTCTCGGGGACCTGTGCTCGTGGCTGCTCTTGCTCCGTCTCTCACCTCTCGCTCGGGGCTGGGTCCCTGCTTGAAGGGCCCAGGGCTTTGCTCGTTAGCTACCCACCCTGAGCCACTCGTGCGTTGCCTTCCTTTGCAGGAACGAGACCAGCTGCTCCTTGCCCACCAGAAGCTCCAACGCCACAGCTTGGAGTTGGAGGCGGAGAACAGGCGTCTTCTGAGCACGGCGCAGGCTGCCCAGAGCGAGCCCTCTGTCACTCTCCTCCTGGAAGGGATGGATCGCCTACAGCTCCCGCGAGCGTCCAAGGCCTGGAGGCCCTGAAAAAGAGGGGGGACGACCGGCAGCTCGGAAACCAGAACACTCGAACAAACGCAATTTAAAACAGGGCTATTTATTGAAGGGCAGCTCCTAGCCCCCCTGCTGTGTCCCCCCCCCATTTATGGTTTGGAATGCAACTTGGCTCACTTGCTCGAGCCGCCTTTGTCATTGTAACAAGAGCTGTTCCTGAATTGGGACAGGGCTGGCTTCTGCCCACAGCAGGACCTCTCCTTGTTTTGGAGGTCGTTACAGTGTAGGAGCGGCTGGGGCTCCCACTTTCTAATCCAAATGTTGACGTGGAAAAGAAGGTGGCTGAAGGCCACAGAGAAATCGTTTGCCCGGAAACAGCAGACGGTTCGGCAGGTGGGAGAGAGAGACCAGAAACGGTGTGGAAGTTCTGCAAATAATTCATTCACTCTCCCACCACGATCTCTTTCCATAGGCTGACGCTGTTGCGTCTCACAATCCAGGCCCTTCTACTATTATATCATGCTAAGCAAGGCTTTCCATTCCGTTCCCTCTCATCCATGCTCTGTAGCCAATTACTAGCCTCCATTCCTAGCTGTAGCAGGGCATCTGCTTGGCCTGCAGAAGGTCCCCGGTTCAAACTCTAGCTAAGAGGACCACACCGTAGGTCAGGGGTGCGAACTTATTTGTTATGAGGGCCGGATCTGACATAAATGAGACCTTGCTGGGCCGGGCCATATTGGGCTGGGCCGTCCGTGTACCTATTTAAGATTAGGTAGCAGAGATATAAGCTTTATAAAGAACACAAACACGATTAAAGATCTTTTTTAAAAAAAAACAAAACTTAAAATAAAACATACTTAAAACATTAGCACTCTTACGAGTGTGCTTTGTATCTCTCCCATGGGATCCAGGGAACTGGGCAAAGGAAGCTCTGGCTCTTCCCTTCCTTCCCCAGGAGGGGGAGGAGCCTCAGCCAATAGAAAGGAGAGAGGCTTGGCTCAGTAGCTCTGCTGTACGATGGAGAGAGCCTGACAAAGCAAGCTCTCCCTCCCGAAGGGAGGAGCCTCAGCCCACGGAGAAAATATAGACTTTGCTCTGTGACTCCTGTGCAGTTGAGCAGACCTTGTAAAGCAAGCTGTTATGCAGAAGGAAACGGTAGGGAAAAGGAAGTGGATGGTAGCCAATTGCTCAGGGGCTTGAAAGAAGCTCTCCGAGGGCCTGATTGCCCCCCCCCCGGGCCACATGTTTGACACTCCTGTGCGTAGGTGATGTGAAAAACCTCAGCCTGAGACCTTGTAGAGCCATGAAGTGGGGCTGTAGCTCGGTGGTAGAGCCTCTGCTCGACACACAGAAGGTCCCAGGTTCAATCCCGGCATCTCCAGGTAAAAGGACCAGGCAGGAGGTGATGCGGAAGACTTCTGTCTGAGACCCTGGAGAGCAGCTGCCAGTCTGAGTGGACAATACCTGAGACCCGGGAGAGCTGCTGCTGTTCTAAGTGGACAATCCTGACCTCAATGAACCAAGGATCTGAATCAGCACAAGACAGCTGCATGCAATTCCACTTAGATGCCCAACCCCCAAAATAACTACATGAACATGAAGCTGCTTTCTACTGAATCAGTTCCTTGGTCCGTCAAGGTCAGTACTGCCCACTCAGATTGGCAGAGGCTCTCCGGGGTCTCAAGCAGAAATCCTTCACATCACCTCCTACCTCACTCTTTTAACTGGGGATTGAAACTGGGACCTTCTGCATGCCAAACAGAGGCTCCGCCACTGAGCCCTTCCCCAGCGGCAGCCCTGGATTTCCTTGATAGTCTCCTATCCAAGACCTATCCAAACCTGGTCCATCCACCTCAAGGCAAAAGGCATCCAGCAGTGGTTTGCTGTTACCTGCCTCTACATAGCAAATACTGGGCTACCGAAGGCAGAACCAAATCTTGGGAAGCAAATTCACAATTCAGACAGTCAGTCAACAGGGTAGCCTTCCTACTATCCATAACTGAAATGGCAGCACCTTATCCAAAGGGTATTGATAACATTTGGAATTCTATGGCCAAATTGTGCCAATCTTCCACAAGGGGAAGTGCTCAGAAAATACCTGCCAACCCACCACCTTACCCTGGATGAAAACTCCCCCCCTGCCCCACAAGTAATCTACTTCTGTTCCAGACACCTGTCCCTCCCTAAAGTTGGCAGGCATCTGCTGTCAAGCCATACCATTAGAGGAGGGACGGTGGCTCAGTGGTAGAACATCTGCTTGGTAAGCAGAAGGTCCCAGGTTCAATCCCTGGCATCTCCAACTAATAAGTGTCCAGGCAAATTGAAAAACCTCAGCTTGAGACCCTGGAGAGCCACTGCCAGTCTGAGTAGGCAATACTGACTTTGATGTACCGAGGGTCTGATTCAGTAGAAGGCAGATTCATGTGTTCATACGTTCATTAGAAGACTTGCTTCCGGTTCAAAGGTGCATTAAAACGGCTTCCTCACTCCCCACACGCTGCAGAAAAGGAAACTTTGTAGCCATGGCCACAAATTCTAGTCCCACCATACAGCCAACTGCTCCTCCAATGATCAGTGACGGGAAGCAAGACACCGCCACCCCATTCGTGCACTCCCCAAATAAATCAGCACAGTCTTGAGCGTACGCCATTCGAAAGAGGGCTGCAATTCCTGTTTTTATTTTTTCTTCTTCTTCCCCTTTTTGCCCCAGCGCTGGCGGCTGCCGTCCCCTCCTCCCCCCTCTCGCCTCTTCTCCCACATGGGCATAGGGGGCTCGATCTCATTCGGACGCCCACCCCGGTCTGGGACGCTACCGGACATCAGCACCTGTAGGGCAGAAGGGAGGCGTTATTCCAGAGGCAGCCACATGGGGGCAATGGGGAGCAGACAGGAAGTGCTATACCAAGAGTGGCCAAACTTGCTTAAAGGAAGAGCCACGTAGAAAAAACGTCATATGTTTGAGAGCCACAAGATGGAAGAAAGGGAGGGAGGGAGGGAGAGATGAAGGAAAGCAAGTAGATGGAGGAGGGAGGGAGAGGTGGAAAAAAGTAACTTTAAATACATTCTCAAAGCTGCTGGCTGGCTTGGCTTGGATAAATGATTTAAAGAGACAAACGCCCTCTCCAAGCCAGCCAACGGGGCAGTGGGGACTCTGAGAGCCACACAGTATGTGTGAAAGAGCCACATGTGGCTCCTGAGCCACAGTTTGGTCACCCTTGTGCTATACCAATTAGTTGCTCAACTGCTATGGGGTGGGGACGGGGCTAGATCTTCCCCGGGGGAGGAGGTTTGCCCACAGCATTTTTCCATCCTTGGTTCTGGGGAAATCAAGAAGAAGATGATATTGGATTTATATCCCGCCCTCCACTCCGAAAAGTCTCAGAGCGGCTCACAATCTCCTTTACCTTCCTCCCCCACAACAGACACCCTGTGAGGTGGGTGGGGCTGAGAGGGCTCTCACAGCAGCTGCCCTTTCAAGGACAACCTCTGCCAGAGCTATGGCTGACCCAAGGCTATTCCAGCAGGTGCAAGTGGAGGAGGGGGGAATCAAACCCGGTTCTCCCAGATAAGAGTCTGCCCTTTCAAGGATAACCTCTGCCAGAGCTATGGCTGGCCCAAGGCCATTCCAGCAGGTGCAAGTGGAGGAGGGGGGAATCAAACCCAGTTCTCCCAGATAAGAGTCCGCGCACTTAACCACTACACCAAACTGGCTCTCACAAAGGGTAATTAGGGACAGCACTTGGGTGGGTGGCAGGAGAGACAGGCTCAGGGCATATTGGCTAGTGAATCCGGTGGGATAAACTCATTTGCCTAAGTCATCCATTGCTCCGCAAGGCAATTCTGCGCTTCTGCTAAAGTACTGCACGTATGCAGCCACAAGAAATATGGCTGTCTCCATCCCAGAAGTATCATTTGGGGTCCTGGATTTCCTCCCAGAGTCCATACCTTGTTGATGGCGCAGCTGGTCTTTTCCCGGGAGGTCCCGCTGCTGGTCTTGATGATGCACGAGAGGTCGTCTCTGGCTGCCAGCAAATGCGCAAGCATGACCCGAGAATCCCCCTGCAGAGACTGCCGCAAGGGATGGAAAGCCTTTAACATGGCCGCACTGCGATCCTAGCGGAGGCAAGAGGTAGAAGAAAACAGGAGATGATATTGGGTTTATATCCTGCCCTATATTCTGAATCTCAGAGTCTCAGAGTGGTCACAATCTCTTTTACCTCCCCCCCCCCCCCGCAACAGACATGCTGCAAGGTAGGTGGGGCAGAGAGAGCTGATGGAAGCTGCCCTTTCAAGGACAGTTCTGTAAGAGCTATGGCTGACCCAAGGCCATTCCAGCAGGTGCAAGTGGAGGCGTGCGGAATCAAACCCAGTTCTCCCGGATAAAGAGTCCGCACACTTAACCACTATACCAAACTGGCTCTCATTCTGGATATCATTTTTCCAAGATAAAAGCAGGCTAAAAATACTTGAACGGAGGAGATCGCTGAATTGGCGATTCCAACATTTCTCCTTCTGAGGCAAAGAAAAAACCGGCCGGGGGGGGGGGGGGGAGGGGGCGGCACACAGCCTTGACTGTTGACCTGCCCGATCTCTCACCTTTGCTCTCTCGGACCAGTAGAACGACTCGATTGTGACGTCAAAACGAGTGATTATCATGCATTTGCGGCACTGGTACTCCGTCCGCAACGCTCCGTGGATCTTCTCTAGTGCTTTCTAGAAGGCAGATCGAGACGGGTACCAAGTCAGTCCATCTGCAGCACCAGAGAAGAGTGAGAGTCCGGTTGCGCCTTAAAGACTAACCGAATTTGTGGCTGGGGAAGAGCTTTTGCGAGTCAGTGCTCACTTCTTCAGACCGGTAGCTGAAGAAGCGAGCAGTGACTCTCAAAAGTTCATCCCTTGCCACAAATTTTCTTAGTCTTTAAGTTGCTTCCGGACCCTTGCTCTTTTCTTCTGCTTACTAGGTGGGGGGGGGGGGGAACAGGAGAAAGGCAGTGTCATAGCCAGGGGTGGAATTCTAGCAGGAGCTCTTTTGCATATTAGGCTGCACCCCCTGATGTAGCCAATCCTCCAAGAGCTTGGAATTCTAGCAGGAGCTTCTTTGCATATTAGGCCGCACCCCCTGATGTAGCCAATCCTCCAAGAGCTTGGAATTCTAGCAGGAGCTTCTTTGCATATTAGGCTGCACCCCCTGATGTAACCAATCCTCCAAGAGCTTGGAATTCTAGCAGGAGCTCTTTTGCATATTAGGCTGCACCCCCCTGATGTAGCCAATCCTCCAAGAGCTTGGAATTCTAGCAGGAGCTTCTTTGCATATTAGGCCGCACCCCCTGATGTAACCAATCCTCCAAGAGCTTACAAAAAAGAGTCTTGTAAGCAAACCTGGGCTGCATAATAAAAAGTAGAGACATCACCCTGCCAACAAAAGTCCGTATAGTCAAAGCCATAGTATTCCCAGTAGTAATGTATGGCTGTGAGAGCTGGACCATAAGGAAGGCCGAGCACAGAAGAATAGATGCTTTCGAGTTGTGGTGCTGGAGAAGAATCTTGAGAGTCGCTTGGACTGCAAGAAGATCAGATCAGTCAGTCCTAAGGGAAATCAACCCTGACTGTTCCCTGGAAGGTCAGATGCTGAAGCTGAAGCTCAAATACTTTGGCCACCCAACGAGAAGGGAGCACTCCCTGGAGAAGACTCCTGAGAGTCACTTGGACTGCAAGAAGATCAGATCAGTCATTCTGAGGGAAATCAACCCTGACTGTTCCTTGGAAGGTCAGATGCTTAAAACGGATGTTAAAACGGATAAAAGGAAGTACTTCTTCACCCAAAGGGTGATTAACATGTGGAATTCACTGCCACAGGAGGTGGTGGCGGCCACAAGTATAGCCACCTTCAAGAGGGGTTTAGATAAAAATATGGAGCAGAGGTCCATCAGTGGCTATTAGCCACAGTGTATGTGTGTATATAACATTTTTTGCCACTGTGTGACACAGAGTGTTGGACTTGATGGGCCGTTGGCCTGATCCAACATGGCTTCTCTTATGTTCTTATGCTGAAGCTGAAGCTCAAAGACTTTGACCACCCAATGAGAAGGGAGTACTCAGTGGAGAAGACCCTGATGCTGGGAAAGACAGAAGGCAAAAGAAGAAGGGGACGGCAAAAGAGGAGATGGCTGGACAGCGTTACTGATGTAACGAACATGAATTTGAGCAGACTTCGGAGGATGGTGGAAGACAGGAGGGCCTGGCGTGACTTTGCTCGTGGGGTCGCAGTGTCGGACTCGACTCTGCGACTGAACAACAACAAAAAGCTCCAGGAGGATTGGCTCCATCAGGGGTGTGTGGCCTAATATGCAAAGGAGCTCCTGCCAGAATTCCACCCCTGGTCATAGCAACTTTGCCCCACTCCCTTCTTGACGGCCCCACCCACTACAAACAGGGCCGGGGAATCAATGGAGGCAGAGGCTGGGCAGAGTCCCCCCAAGAAACTTCCCCCTACCCATTTCTCAGAAGTCAGCGGTGTTTTCAGGAGCGGCGCCATCTGCTCCGGAGGCATAAAGGAAAGCGATTCCAAAATCTAAGAGGGAGACCACAAGTTTAGCTGTTTGGGGAAAGGAAAAAAAAGCAGATAATTTACATAATGGGGGGGGAATGACCACCTAGTAGGAGGTTGGGGAGACATCTGCATCATTTTTGGGGGTGGGGGTGGGGAGAGATCACTGCTTGCATCCCTACATCTCTCTTAACTAGGAGTTAAGACTCACTGCAAAAAAATAATCCCACTTGGATATCATTTGGTAAAATAGCTTAGACCAAACCCCTGAAATGCAGCAAGGACACCATGTAGAAGAAGAAGATGATGACTACAGATTTATACCCCGCCCTTCTCTCTAAATCAAAGACTCAGAATAGCTCCTTTCCCTTCCTCCCCCACAACAAACACCCTGTGAGGTGGGTGGGGCTGAGAGAGCTCCGACAGAAGCTGGCCTTTCAAGGACAACTCCTGCGAGAGCTGTGGCTGACCCAAGGCCATTCCAGCAGCTGTAAGTGGAGGAATGGGGAATCAAATGTACACTTCTCCAGTAAGCTCTACAACAGCCCTGGAAGTTATCAGCGGTCTAATCCCCTTATTGCAAAAAGGTAAGTTGTGGCCAAAAAAAGGCAACCAAATGGGTTCCAGATCAAGGGTGTCACTCATTTGTTATGAGGGATGGAGCCAACATAAACGAGACCCTGTCAGGCCAAGCCAGGTGTGTCATAAAGTGTAATGCTAAGTAGAGGATATCTTAACTCTATAAAAGACACAAAACACAACTCAAGATATTTTTTTAAAAAATAGAATAAAATATGCTTAAAAGATTAGCACTCTTGCAATGAATGGTTTGTTTATTTACAGTTTCTGATAACTGACACCTTGTGCTTTGAATTATTGCATCAAAATCTGGAGACAATGCCTGGGCTGTGGCAATCTTGAGTAGGCTGTTCAGGTGTTGTTCAGGTGCGTATGTGTTTAACTGCAAACCTACTTTTGATGTATTGACATTCATTACAGAAATCTCATGGTCAATGCTCTGAGCCTAAGATCCAGGGGAAAACATGAGATGGCTGGACATTGCGAGCTTTTGTACATAAATGGCTTCACATGTTGGTCAGCCAATGGAGAAAACAGAGGCTTTGCTCTGTAGCTCCTGTGCGATTGAGTGATCCTGGCAAAGCAAGCTGTGACGCAAAAGGAAGCAAGAGAGAGGGAGAAGGAAGGAGATGGACATATGAAGCTGCCTTCTACTGAATCAGACTCTCGATCCATGAAAGTCAGTATTGTCTACTCAGACTGGCAGCAGCTCTCCAGGGTCTCAAGCGGAGGTTTTTCACACTTACTTGCCTGGACCTTTTTTAGTTGGAGATGCCGGGGATTGAACCTGGGACCTTCCTGCTTACCAAGCAGATGCTCTACCACTGAACCACCATCCCTCCCTAACACTTATGAGACTCCCCAGGGTCTCCAGCTGAGGTTTTTCACGCCTACTTGCCTGGAGCCTTTTTAGTTGGAGATGCCGGGGATTGAACCTGGGACCTTCCTGCTTACCAAGCAGATGCTCTACCACTGAGCCACCGTCCCTCCCCTGCTCTCCAGGGTCTCAAGCTGAGGTTTTTCACACCTATTTGCCTGGACCCTTTTTAGTTGGAGATGCTGGGGATTCAACTTGGGACCTTCCTGCTTACCAAGCAGATGCTCTACCACTGAGCCACCGTCCCTCCCCAGTGAGTTGTTCGTGGGCCTGACAGGAGCCCATGGGGGCCTGATTCGGTCCTCGGACTGCATGTTCGTCACTCCTGTCAAGTCAAGCTGAACTCTCCCTAGAAGTGAAAATGACCCAAGTGAGACTACTATATTTTGGTGACGTTTTAAGAAGACAGGAGACACTGGAAAAGACAGTGATGTTAAGAAAAGCCGAAGGCAGTGAGAGGAGAACCCAGCACGAGGCAGAAAAAGATAGCTTCGCTGAGGCCATCCACAGAGGCAACAGTGGATCTGCGACATCCTGGCTCCGGGCTGAGGCCACACTCAAGACGCCCCACAGCAAAACTAGCAAACCCTATCTAGCCCTTTAGTAAGCTGAGATTTATTTTAATAAGTTGAGAGTTACAATTTTTTGACAGTTTTAGAGGGGAGCTGTGTTGGACTGCAGGAGAACAGTGCAACTTGAGCCTAGTAGCACAGACGTCAACAAGATCCTTTTTTTTTGGGGGGGGGGGGTTGAGTAATTAATGATTACCGTATGACATTTTATGTAGTCATGAGATTCTAAAACTGTCCGGCAGCCACAAGTCCTAGCTCTTATACTGTCTGCTCCCACCTTGGCTTTTATGTCGGCCAGGAGCTGAGGCACGGGGCAGGCCGGATCCGCTTCTGGCATTCCCAAGGCCCGGCAGATGCTCTGCAGCTCCCGCACGGCTTCCGGAGACCGATTCTCTCGCTCGGGCGAAGGGGGTCTCTTCCGGGCTTGGAGCCGGGCTGCCAGAAGCTCGGAACTCAAGAAATCTTGAGAGACACAGAGAGATGGCATGCACGCTTTAGACCTGTTCAGACTATAGCACGGGGATGGCCAAACTGTGGCTCGGGAGCCACACGTGGCTCTTTCACACATATTGCGTGGCTCTTGAAGCCCCCACTACCCCATTGGCTAGCTTGGAGGAGGCATTTGTCTCTTTAAATCACTTCTCCAAGCCAAGCAAGCGAGCAGCTCAGAGAATGCATTTAAAGTTGCTTTCTTTCCACCTCCTCTCCCGTCACCTCCCTCATCTATTTTCCTTCCTTCCTTCCCTTCCTCGTCTCACAGCTCTCAAACATCTGACCGTCACGTCTTGTGGCTCTTGAACATCTGACATTTCTTCCATGTGGCTCTTACGGTGACCAAGTTTGGCCGCTCCTGCTGTAGCAGGTTCGAGCGGGATTCCTGCAGGATCACCAGTTCAGCCCAGACTGCCGTCCATACAGATTAAGGGGCTTACCAGCCGGCAACACGCCTATCCTTTCTCCTGCTCATTTTCCCAAAAGGCACTTGGGGGCGGCAAATGAGGGGCTGTGTTTGGCTCAAGCCAAGTGGCAGCAATGCACACAGAAGAAGTGATGCCGGTCTGCCACTGAGGGGCGTGAGAGTTGACACTGGTCTGCCACTGACAGGCTGCAAGTGAGCCCAGCACCCCGTAGCCTATCAGCACCCTCCTCTATGTGCCACCCCCATCAGTTGCTTGGACAAAGAACCAGCCCTGCACAGCTCCCTCTGCTTGGAGCGCTTCACCCGCCAGCCTATTCTTTGCTCAGGAAAAAGCCCAGAAGACTAATTCTGCCACGGACTTACAGAGAAGTTGGAGGCAGTTCTCCGGCGTGTGGAGCCTGGTGGTCACATCCCCCGTCGTCAGCGAGGGGTACGGGCAACGCAGTTCACCAAGCAGGCCGCTCATCTCGATCTGGAACGTCTCCGCATCTTCAGGACCTGATGGAACCTAATGTCAATAAAAGTCTCTCTCTCTCCCTCTCTCTGAAGGATTTGTGATTTTTTATTTATTTATGTATGACATTTTATATTTTCCTGCCCAGGAATTAAGATCACAGGGAGAGACCCTCTTGATCATCCCACCAATCAAAGAAGCTCGCTTGGTGGGTGCACAAGACAGGGCCTTTTTGGTGGCAGCCCTGCAATTTTGGAACAACCTCCCCAGAGAGGTCCACCTCCCCTCCGCCACATTTTCATTCTTCAGGAGGCAACTGGAAACAGTTTTATTTAGAACCATATTTGATTAAGTTTACTAACAGTACTGAATTGTAACTTTAAATGTTGTTCTTTTAAATATATATCTGTATTTTATTCCCTGTGTTTTATCTGTGTTGTAAGCCACAAGGAAGAAAAGCAGCTAATATACGTTTTAAACAATGAACGGTTTCTCACTGAGGCTCAAAGCAGATTGTGCACTGTAGGTCAATAAAAGGTACACGTTTGAAGTTAAAATAAATGAAGATTGAATTGACCTTTGAGATGTGACGCTGTAACTAGGCCCATTTTACAGCTCACACAGGCAATATCGTTTTACTGCTTTCTTCCCCAACCCAGTTCTAAAGGCCTGTCATCTATTTAAAGATTCTCCTCCTTTAAGTGACCATCTGAATCAATAAAACACTGTGGCAAGAAATTCAGTAGAACCCTAAATATTCGGATAGGTCAGATTTCATCTGCTGCTTCTCAATGACCAGCTACATGCTCCTGCTAACCCCACCCCCCACACACATTCTACTCCTTGGTATATCTCTAAACCCAGAGGCAGAGTCTCTGCTTGGAATGCAGAAGGTTCCCGGTTCAATCCCCAGAATCTACAGCTCAAAGGACCTGGCAGTTGGGGATGGAAAAGACCTCAGCCTGAGACCCTGGAGAGCCATGAAGTGGGGCTGTAGTTCAGTGGAAGAGCCTTTGCTTGGTATGCAGAAGATCTCAGGTTCAATCCCCAACTTCTCCAGTTAAAAGGACCAAGTAGAAGGTGATGGGAAATGACCTCACCCTGAGACCCTGGAGAGCCTGGAAGTGGGGCTATAGCTCGGTGGTCGAGCCTCTGCTTGGCATGCAGAAGGTCCCAGGTTCAATCCCTGGCATCTCCAGTTAAAAAAGGACCAGGCAGGAGGTGATGGGAAAGACCTCAGCCTGAGACCCTGGAGAGCCATGAAGTGGGGCTGTAGCTCAATGGCAGGGTGTCTGCTTGGCACGCAGAAGGTCCCAGGTTCAATCTCCGGCATCTCCAGTTAAAAAGGACCAGGCAGGAGGTGATGGGAAAGACCTCAGCCTGAGACCCTGGAGAGCCATGAAGTGGGGCTGTAGCTCAGTGGAAGAGCCTCTGCTTGGCATGCAAAAGGTCCCAGGTTCAATCCCCGGCATCTCCAGTTCAAAGGACCAGGCAGGAGGGGATGGGAAAGACCTCAGCCTGAGACAATGGAAAGCCATGAAGTGGGGCTGTAGCTCAGTGCTAGAGCCTCTGCTTGGCATGCAGAAGGTTCCCGGTTCAATCCCCAGAATCTCCAGCTCAAAGGACCTGGCAGTTGGGGATGGGAAAGACCTCAGCCTGAGACCCTGGAGAGCCATGAAGTGGGGCTGTAGCTCAGTGGAAGAGCCTCTGCTTGGCATGCAAAAGGTCCCAGGTTCAATCCCCGGCATCTCCAGTTCAAAGGACCAGGCAGGAGGGGATGGGAAAGACCTCAGCCTGAGACAATGGAAAGCCATGAAGTGGGGCTGTAGCTCAGTGCTAGAGCCTCTGCTTGGCATGCAGAAGGTTCCCGGTTCAATCCCCAGAATCTCCAGCTCAAAGGACCTGGCAGTTGGGGATGGGAAAGACCTCAGCCTGAGACCCTGGAGAGCCATGAAGTGGGGCTGTAGCTCAGTCGAAGAGCCTCTGCTTGGCATGCAAAAGGTCCCAGGTTCAATCCCCAGCATCTCTGGTTTAAAGGACCAGGCAGGAGATGATGGGAAAGACCTCAGCCTGAGACCCTGGAGAGCTGCTGCCAGTCTGAATAGGCAATTGTGGCTCCAGACGGATCAAATGTTGCTGGACCAAGGGTCTGATTCAGCATAAGGGAGCTTCCTGTGTGTGACAGCCCTCCCCCTCCATTACCCTCCAGCTTCTACCCAAAGAATATCACACATCACATCTAGCTCTGGTTCCATACCACAAGCGGGACTGACGTCCTCCTCTAAAGGGCAAAGGGCTCGGAGCTCCGAAACAAGCCAAGCGCAAAGAGAAGTGAATTGGGAGCTGGAAACGCCAGCTTCGGCCACCTTTGCAAAGGTTTCTATAGACGGCCACCTGGGAACACAAGATACAGCAGTTGACTGTCACGCCCAAGGAAAAGGAACAGCCAAAGAAGCGAGTGCTTTGTAAATATTCCCTCCCTGCTATATTCATCTTTCTGGATTTTCCAACCTCAGTAAGCCATCCTTGGAGAAAGGGCAGGTGATTAACATAACATATTGTTTTAGAATCCCGACCTTCCTCCAAGGGAGGCATATGTCATTCTCTCCTCCTCCATTTCACCCTCACAACCACCTGACAACATAGGCTAGGCTGGGCCAAGATTACCTATCGCAGTGGTTCCCTTGACCACTGATGCACTTACCACAGGTGGGATGCAGGGATGCTTTAGGTCAGGGGTGGCCAATGGTAGCTCTCCAGATGTTTTTTGCCTACAAAAAACCTCAGCCTGAGACCCTGGAGAGCCATGAAGTGGGGCTGTAGCTCAGCAGAAGAGCCTCTGCTTGGCATGCAAAAGGTCCCAGGTTCAATCCCTGCCATCTCTGGTTTAAAGGACCAGGCAGGAGGGGATGGGAAAGACCTCAGCCTGAGACCCTGCAGAGCCATGAAGTGCGGCTGTAGCTCAGTGGAAGAGCCTCTGCTTGGCATGCAAAAGGTCCCCAGGTTCAATCCCCAGCACCTCCGGTTTAAAGGACCAGGCAGGAGGTGATGGGAAAGACCTCAGCCTGAGACCATGGAGAGCCATCAGCTGGCTTGGGCTGATGGGAGTTGTAGGAAAAAACATCTGGAGAACTACCGTTGGCTACCCCTGCTTTAGGTGGTATTTCATAACAACTGCTAGGAATTCAGTCTGCCTCAGTCCCCATGCTCACCTGCAAGTGAAATGTCCTCTCTCCTGTCAATCCTATCTGCCTGAGATTATCCACCTGTGACCTTTCTGACATGATTGGCGGGGCATAAGAGAGGAAAAGCTGAGAACCATGCCCTGACGCGGACAGCCCAAGCAAGCCTGATCTTGTCATATCGTGGAAACTAAGCAGGGTCAACTCTGGCAAGCATAAGAACATAAGAGAAGCCATGTTGGATCAGGCCAACGGCCCATCAAGTCCAACACTCTGTGTCACACAGTGGCAAAAAATTTTATATACACACATACACTGTGGCTAATAGCCACTGATGGACCTGTGCTCCATATTTTTATTTAAACCCCTCTTGAAGGTGGCTATACTTGTGGCCGCCACCACCTCCTGTGGCAGTGAATTCCACATGTTAATCACCCTTTGGGTGAAGAAGTACTTCCTTTTATCCGTTTTAACCTTTCTGCTCAGCAATTTCATCGAATGCCCACGAGTTCTTGTATTGTGAGAAAGGGAGAAAAGTACTTCTTTCTCTCTTTCTCCATCCCATGCATTATCTTTTAAACCTCTATCATGTCACCCCGCAGTCGACGTTTCTCCAAGCTAAAGAGTCCCAAGCGTTTCAACCTTTCTTCATAGGGAAAGTGCTCCAGCCCTTTAATCATTCTAGTTGCCCTTCTCTGGACTTTCTCCAATGATATAATATCCTTTTTGAGGTGCGGCGACCAGAACTGCACACAGTACTCCAAATGAGACCGCACCATCGATTTATACAGGGGCATTATGATACTGGCTGATTTGTTTTCAATTCCCTTCCTAATAATTCCCAGCATGGCGTTGGCCTTTTTTATTGCAGACGCACACTGTCTTGACATTTTCAGTGAGTTATCTACCACGACCCCAAGATCTCTCTCTTGGTCAGTCTCTGCCAGTTCACACCCCATCAACTTGCATTTGTAGCTGGGATTCTTGGCCCCAATGTGCATTACTTTGCACTTGTGATGGGAGACCTCCTTGGGATACCAGAAGTCAGGAAGGCAGCAGTAGGATTTATTCAGCCACCTCTCCGAATATCCGCCATATTCCGGTAGAGGTCAGTCACTAGAAGTCGCCGTGACTTCCAGATGTGTGTGCACGCACATAAATAAAAATACACACACACACAAAAAGAGTTGAGAACCACTAGTATAGTCAATGGCATTAAGTCCCATAATAGTATTGCCTAGATCGGGGGGGAGGCCAAACTTGCTTAACAGATGAGCCACTTAGAATAAATGTGAGATGTTTGAGAGCCACAAGACATGAATGCCAGATGTTTGAGAGAGGGAGGGAGGGAAGGAAGGTAGATGAGGGAGGGAGAGAGGGAAAGACAGCAACTTTAACTTTAAACGTATTCTCCAAGCCACTGGCTGGCTTAATTTGGCAAAGTGATTTAAAGAGAGAAAGGCCTTTTCCAAGCTGGCCGAGAGGGCGGTGGGGGTTTCAAGAGCCACACAAAATCTTTCTCCTATTCCTATTTTCTCAGCCTACCAGCAAGTGTCTTTGATGCACTAGTTCCTGCCAACTCTACCTGCCAGGGGTTATCCATTAAAGCCACCCACAGAAATGCATACATGGCAAAAATGATAAGCACAAACACAGAATGTTTGCAAATATATAACAGCCTTCCTTTGGGGAAAATCGACATTTTGTTCCAAAGGAGGGGCTGGATAGATTAATTCAATAAACGAAGCCATAACATTCAGTCTGTGTGACGTGAGCAAAACTGCTAACAATAGGATGTTTTGGAGACCAGCACTTAACCCACAATACAAGATAGAAGAAGTTGGGAACTGCTGATCCAGTCAGCCTCTCAGCTGAACAGGGATTTGCCCCTGGGGTCTCCCCACCTCTGGCTTAATACTTCAGGCCACCACAGCACCCTGCGACTCTGGAGGAGAAATGGCTAGTAACTATCACACCTTGGGAGTGCGGCACTCCCTTCTGTTTCCTCCCCACACCCTTATTTGCACTACACAACCTGCTCTATTCCACGTGTATCACCTGTCTTTTCCAGGTTGGGTCTTAGCACCCTTCGCAGACAATACCCTCCTGATCTCAGCACTACACACCCACCCAGAGATTCCACAGAGAGCCGGTCTGGTGTAATGGTGAAGTGCGCAGACTCTTATCTGGGAGAAATGGGTTTGATTCCCCATTCCTCCACTTGCACCTGCTGGAATGGCCTTGGGTCAGCCATAGCTCTGGCAGAAGTTGTCCTTGAAAGGGCAGACTCTTATCTGGGAGAACTGGGTTTGATTCCCCATTCCTCCACTTGCACCTGCTGGAATGGCCTTGGGTCAGCCATTGCTCTGGCAGAGGTTGTCCTTGAAAGGGCAGTCTCTTATCTGGGAGAACCGGGTTTGATTCCCCACTCCTCCACTTGCAGCTGCTGGAATGGCCTTGGGTCAACCATAGCTCTGGCAGAGGTTGTCCTTGAAAGGGCAGACTCTTATCTGGGAGAACTGGGTTTGATTCCCCACTCCGCCCCTTGCAGCTGCTGAAGTGGCCTTGGGTCAGCCATCGCTCTGGCAGAGGTTGTCCTTGAAAGGGCAGACTCTT
Organism: Heteronotia binoei; assembly: GCF_032191835.1. Lineage (NCBI taxonomy): Eukaryota > Metazoa > Chordata > Lepidosauria > Squamata > Gekkonidae > Heteronotia > Heteronotia binoei. The sequence continues at coordinate 49,804,037 of NC_083239.1, read as the reverse complement.
ATCTGGGAGAACCGGGTTTGATTCCCCACTCCTCCACTTGCAGCTGCTGGAATGGCCTTGGGTCAGCCATAGCTCTGGCAGAGGTTGTCCTTGAAAGGGCAGACTCTCATCTGGGAGAACCGGGTTTGATTCCCCACTCCTCCACTTGCAGCTGCTGGAATGGCCTTGGGTCAGCCATAGCTTTCGCAGAGGTGGTCCTTGAAAGAGCAGACTTTTATCTGGGAGAACCGGGTTTGATTCCTCACTCCTCCACTTGCAGCTGCTGCAATGGCCTTGGGTCAGCCATAGCTCTTGTAGGAGTTGTTCTTGAAAGGGCAGCTGCTACAAGAGCTCTCTCAGCACCACCCACCTCACAGGGCGTCTGTTGTGGACCATAACTTGTGTATGTGTGTGGGGGGGGGGAAGGTAAAGGAGATTGTGACTGCTCTGAGATTCAGTGTATAAAGCAGGATATAAATCCAATATCTTCTTCTTTCTTCTTCCAAAGCAGCCATTCTCTCCAAAAGAACTGACCTTGGAATAGAGGGAGATCTCCAGCTACCACCTGGAGGCTACAGCAAACAAAAGAGTAACATGGTAATCTTAAAAATTGTAATCTAAGGGGATGAACAAGCCATGGAAATAGAGTCCGATGCTCCAAAGTTTCTTTCAGCAGTAGCCGGTGTTGACACAAATAGCAGCAAAGCGCAAGACCACTACAGGGATGCACATATTGCCCTGTTTCACACGAGGCTTTTACAAGCTTCAAAAATCCTTAAGATCATTCATACATGGCATTTAGCTCAAATATTCTGCAGATTACTAAAGGCGTTACAGCTGCTGTTCGTCTCTACACCAGCTACCGCTGAAAGAAACTTTGGAGCTCGGACTCTATTTTCACGGCTTGTTCATCCCCTCGGATTACCACCTTTAAGAATATGAACACTGGTTATAAATGAAAGGACTTTGGTCTTGGGCGGGACTCCTACTGCACTTTGGTTCAAGTTCTTTATTATATTTATAAATTTATGAGTCTTTTTCATATTTGAGGGTGGTTGCAGAGTGGTAAAGCAGCAGTACTGCAGTACTGTGATCTGAACTCTTTGCTCAAGACCTGAGTTCTATCCCAGCGAAAGCTGGTTCAGGTAGTCGGCTCGAGGTTGACTAAGCCTTCCATCCTTCCGAGGTCGGTAAAATGAGTCACCAGCTTGTTGGGGGGAAAGTGTAAAAGACTGGAGAAGGCAATGGCAAACCACCTCGTAAAAAGTCTGCCGTGAGAACGTTGTGAAAGAGTCACCCCAGAGTCGGAAACGACAGGTGCTTGCAAAGTGGACCTTTCCTTTCCTATCTTGGATGCTTCTTACCACCTGGAGGTTGGCAATCCTGGAACTCCATCCCCCCTTTCAATGCATGGCTCCCCACCTAATGAATTGGGAAATTCGTGGAGATTTGGGGATGGAACTTTGGAAAGGTGGGGTATGAAGAGGAAAGGGGACTCAGCAGGGTATAATGCCTCCAAAGCTGCCCATTTAACCTAGGGAGACTGAGCCACCAGGAAACCAGCTGCAGCTCCAGATCTCCAGGTCCCACCGGGAGGTTGGCAATCCTCCCCTCCCACAGACCCCTAACTGGACCCCTCTCCAAACCTCTCACCCTTCGACTCCAGCGCCTTCCATGCCTGCAGTAGAGCAAACTCTCCCTACCACTTCCTCTTCGCAACGCATGCGCACGGCTGGAAGAGAACACCCAGACTTCTCTTTCGATTGGCTGACGCTGGCGCCACGCCCAGCACCGGGGCAGGCTTTTATCATTGGCTGAACCTCGCAGCGAAGCTCCGCCTCTCAGCCAATGACACGGCTCCCTGACGCGAACCCGAACCTCCGCGCTTCAGGGCTCGTCCAGCCGCCCACGCCCGAAACTCCAACGCATCCGTCACCGCCGGGCGTCTCTGATTGGCTACGCGCTTCTCATAGCAACCCTCCTTCCGGCCAATCAGGAGTTTCTTCTCGTAACCTCACCTCAACCGGTGGAAGGAGCTGATGCGTGCGCCGCTCTTCGTTCACCATGGCAACCGGGCAGGCAGCAGTTGATAGCAAACTCCCACCTGAATCCCAGGAAAAGCCAGGTCCAATTCCTCGTGCACCTGATATCACCTGTTTTGCAGCCTTTCTTGTTTTGATTTATTTCCTTCCTTTATGCCTCGCCTTTCACTCCATGGGGGGGACCCAAAGGAGCTTGCATGGTTTCCTTCTCCATTTTATCTAGGGTTGACATGTCCAATTCAAGAAATATCTGGGGACTTTGGGGGTGGAGCCAGGAGACTTTGGGGGTGGAGCCAGGAGACACTGGTGGCGGAGCTAGGGGCAAGGGTGTGACAAGCATAACTGAATTCCAAAAGGAGTTCTGGCCATCACATTTAAAGGGACGGCACACCTTTTAAATGCTTTGCCTCCATTGGAAATAAAGAAGCATAGGGGCACCTTCCTTGGAGGCTCATAGTGTTGGAGCCCCTAGTCCAATCTTTTTGAAATTTGGAGAATGTTTTGGGGAGAGGCACTGGATGCTATGCTGAAAATTTGGTGCCTCTAACTCAAAAGGTATCCGAATCCCAGATACCCGCAGATCAATTCTCCATTATACCTTTTGGGAATCGATCTCCATAGGGCAAGGGTGGCCAACGGTAGCTCCCCAGATTTTTTTTTTTTGCCTACAACTCCCATCAGCCCCATGCTGGCTGGGGCTGATGGGAGTTGTAGGCAAAAAACATCTGGAGAGCTACCGTTGGCCACCCCTGCCATAGGGAATCATGGAGTGCCCAGCAGACATTTCTCTCACCCTCCCACCCCCGCTTTCTGATTACCTTGAAGTGGGGGGAGGGCCTTCAAAGTAGGGGAACTCCTGCTCCCACTTGGGGATTGGCAACCCTAATTTTATCTTCACAACAACCCTGTGAGGTAGAACAAAGTTGGAGCCCAGTGGCACCTTTAAGACCAACAAAATTTAAGTCTAGGGATAAGCTTCCGTGCTCATGCCCATGAAAGCCTCTCCCCAGAGTTAGACCCAAGTGGGCAACCAGGTTGGTGTGAAGCAATAGAACAAAGTTGGAGGCCAATAGCACCTTTAAGACCAACAAAGTTTCACTGAGAATGTAAGTTTTTGTGTGCTAAAAGCACACTTCATCAGACAATGAAATGGGGTACAGTCAGCAGTGCTACGTATAGCTTATGGGTCGTGGTTAAGCATGCAAAGTAGTACTAGTTTGCAATCTTAACCACTGCCCACCAGCAATATGGAACTCTGCTCACTGTACCCCATTTCATTGTTTGATGAAGTGTGCTTTTAGCACAGGAAAGTTTACATTCCAGGTTAAAATGGATAAAAGGAAGTACTTCTTCACCCAAAGGGTGATTAACGTGTGGAATTCACTGCCACAGGAGGTGGTGGCGGCCACAAGCATGGCCACCTTCAAGAGGGGGTTAGATAAAAATATGGAGCAGAGGTCCATCAGTGGCTATTAGCCACAGTGTGTGTGTATATATAAAATTTTTTGCCACTGTGTGACACAGAGTGTTGGACTGGATGGGCCGTTGGCCTGATCCAACATGGCTTCTCTTATGTTCTTATTCTCAATAAAGCTCTGTTGGTTTTTAAGGTGTTACTGGACTCCAACTTTGTTTATCCCGAGAATTAAGCTTTGTTGGTCTTAAAGGTGCCCCTGGATTCAAACTCTGTTCTGTTGCTTCAGACCAACATGGCTACCCACCTTAGGGTTGCCAGCCTCCAGGTGGGGCCTGAAGATCTCCCGCTTTTCCAACTGATCACCTGCTGGCAGAGATCAGCTTCCCTGGAGAAAACGGCTGCTTTGAAGGGTGGACTCTATGGCATTGCACCATGCTGAGCCCCCTCCCCTCCCCAAGCTCCACCCTCTCCTGGACCTGCCCCCAAAGTCTCCAGATAGTGTTTAGCACAGACCTGGCAACCCTAACCCACCTGAATCTATCAACCATTACATGTTTCAATGTATCTGAAGAAGTGTGCATGCACCCAAAAGCAGGGGTGGCCAAACTGTGGTTTGGGAGCCACATGTGGCTCTTTCACACATGTTGTGTGGCTCTCAAAGTCCCCACCACCCCATCAGCTGGCATTTGGAGAAGGCATTTGTCTCTTTAAATCACCTCGCCAAGCCAGCTGGTGGCTTGGAAAATGCATTCAAAGTTAAAGTTGCTTTCTTTCTCCCTCTCCCTCTCTGACATTTACTCTATGTGGCTCTTACATTCAGCTAGTTTGGCCACCCCTGGCTTCTTCCTTGAATAAAACTTCGTTGGTCTTAAAGTTGCCATAAGACTCAAACTTTGTTCAGTTCTACAGACCAACACAGCTACCCATCTGAACCTATAAGGCAGCTTAGGCTAGGAGTGTGTGACTGGCCAGAGGTCACTCAGCAACAGGGCTCGTTTTGTAGAAAGGTGGTGAAGCTCATAAACATATGTCGCCGACCCCCCCCCCAGCCAAAAGCAACTCAATGCAAGAAAAGAGCCTCGGGCAAGTGAGGCCTGCTTGGGCTGGCTAGAGATCCAGCCAGCCCAAGCAGGCCTCGCTCTTCTGGGGCTCCCCCCAGTCAAAAGGCCAGGAAGCCTCCTGTTGGCCAAAATCACATAAGAAGTGGAGAAAGGATGGAGCGGGCTTCTCCAGGGGTTCATGAGGGCTGCTGGGGGTGTGGCAGAGCCCCTGGCTGGCTGCTTGCTCTCCTAATCCAGGGATTGTTATGCAGCTGCACCTACTATTCAATGGACAAGGTAGGTGGGAGGAAGAGGGGGAACCCTCAGAAAGGTTCAGGAGCTGCTCAGCAAGCTTCTGTGGTACAAGTAGGGATCTGAACCTGAGTTTCCAAGATCCTAGTCTGGCATTTTACCTTCTGCACCCCACTGTTCCTGGGGTGCTTGGGTGGGTAGGCTTTGCATGGAATAAAAGGTCGCTTTGCCAGTTTGATTTCATCGATGATGTGTGCTAATGAGCAGGGTTGATAGCTCTGGGTTGGGAAATTCCTGGGGACTTGGGGAGCAGACCCTGGGAAAGGTGGCTTTGGGCGAGGGGTTCTCAGTAGAGTATGATGATGCCAGAGAATCCACCTTCCGGAGCAGCCATTTTCTCCAGGGGAACTGATCTCTGTCATCTGGAGACTGGTTGTAATTCTGGGAGCCCTCTGGTCACCACCTGGAAGTTGGCACGACTACCTACAGGAGGTAAAGACGTTATAGTGGACCCAGGGGTTGTTTTGTAGAAAAATAGGTGGCGGAGCTTATTAGCATAACTCATTAGCATATGCTGGCCCCTCCTCCACCAGCCAAAAGCAACCCGAAGCAAGAAAGGAGAGCCCCGAGTGAACGAGGCCTGCTTGGGCTGGCTAGAGATCCAGCCAGCCCAAGCAGGCCTTGCTCACCTGGGGCTCTCCTTGGCCACCCCCCTCCCCCACAGTTAAAAGGCCAGCAAGCCATCCACCACCCAAAATCACATAAGTGGAAAAAGGGCAGTGTGGGCTTCTCCAGGGGTTAATGAGGGCTGCTGGGGGCGTGGCAAAGCCCCTGGTGGCTGGCTGGCTGCCTGCTCTCCTAATCCAGGGATTGTTATGTAGCTGCACCTACTATTCAATGGACAAGGTAGGTAGGTGGGGGGGAGGAGGAGGAGGGGGAACCCTCAGAAAGCTCCAGGAGTTGTGCTCCTGTGAGCTCCTGCTGAATTCAAGGCCTGAGTGTACCTATATTTAAAATACTGTAGTCAAAATAACCAAGATTGTTAAAGATAAATTCAATGACTCTGGGAGGAGAATCAGGTTCCATACCACAGAACCCAGCAAGGTTCCATGCCCTAGAATCCACCCTCAAAAGTAGCTATTTTCTCCAGGGGAACTGATCTCTATTGTCTGGAGATCTGCGGTAATAGCAGGAGAACTCCCCACCTGGAGGTTGGCATCTTTAACTCCACCCCCAAATGTCCAGCAGATTCCCAATTGGGAACTGGCAACATTGTGGTCACAAGGCAGGAGGCTCTGGTGAATTTTGGGTTCTCAGGGGATAGAATGCAGATTATGCTGGAGGGATAGGGGAAATACAATCTCCTTACCAGTTATACTCAGCCTTCCATCCTTCCGGATGGATTTTACATAGAGTGCATTTTGTAGTTCTAGATTGTAACATGGAGGCTATAATGTATTTTTATACCTTTAAGAATTACCTGTAATAACTGAATACACCTGCTAGGAAGTATTTTAGTGGAAAGAGCTTGGATTTGGGTGCAAGATCTGTGAATTGAAATTTAATTGTGAAGAAGAAGATGAAGATATTGGATTTATATCCCGCCCTCCACTCTGAAGAGTCTCAGAGCAGCTCACAATTTTCTTTACCTTCTTCCCCCACAACAGACACCCTGCGAGGTGGGTGGGGCTGGAGAAGGCTCTCACAGCAGCTGCCCTTTCAAGGACAACTCCTGCAAGAGCTATGGCTGACCCAAGGCCATTCCAGCAGCTGTAAGTGGAGGAGTGGGGAATCCAACCTGGTTCTCCCAGATAAGAGTCCGCACACTTAACCACTACACCAAACTGGCTCTCCAGTGTGCCAAAATTGTGGAATCTTGCCGTGCTCTGATATTGTTGGGAAAGGTATGTAATATTTGCAGATGTATTTTTAAGGGATTTTTTGAAATATTATATTAGGTTAATATTTTTATCTTTAACACAGCTAGTTAAAGCTTTTTATCAAAACGGGGGAAGATAAAAGCACTACCTCGTTGCTTTGTGTGCTGTGTTCCTGAGATTACTATACAAGATTTCTGAACATTGTGGAATTTTACCACCACCTCAGGAACTGGACCGGGGACTTCTGTTCAAGTTGAAGGCCTTTTCTTGTGTATTCCAGGATTGGACTTTATATATGATTATTCATGTCCTTCTGTTGCACATCTAATGGTGTTGTTGTCAGGGTATGACTTGTGATAAATATTTTGTACGAGAGTGGTAAGAATATATTGACAATTTATATTATTAGTATTAAGTTTTCTCTTTTTTTGTGAGGCTGGTTGTCATGGAACCCTGCTGGGGTTTTTTTCTTCTACCCACCTGGCGATTGGCATAGGCTTGCCAATCCCCAGGTCCCAGCGGGAGTTCTTCCGCTTTCCCAGGCTGCTTCCCGCCCCCAGTCAGCTGACCAGCGGGGGGAAGCCCCACCCCCAGAGGACCATGTGTAGGGCTGCCAATCCCCAGGTGGGGGCAGGGGATCCCCCGGTTTGGAGACCCTCCCCCCGCTTCAGGGTCGTCAGACAGCGGGGGGAGGGGAGGGAAATGTCTGCTGGGAACTCCATTATTCCCTATGGAGATTTATTCCCATAGAAAATCATGGAGAATTGATCCGCGGGTATCTGGGGCTCTGGGGGAGGCGGTTTTTTGAGGTAGAGGCACCAAATTTTCAGTATAGCATCTAGTGCCTCTCCCCAAAATACCCCCGAAGTTTCAAAAGGATTGCACCAGGGGGTCCAATTCTATGAGCCTCAAAAGAAGGTACCCCTATTCATTATTTCCTATGGAAGGAAGGAATTGAAAAGGTGTGCTGTCCCTTTAAATGTGATGGCCAGAACTCCCTTTGGAGTTGTTATGCTTGTCAAAGCCTTGATTTTGGCTCCACCCCTAATGTCTCCTGTCTCCACCCCCAAAGTCCCCAGATATTTCTTGGACTTGGCAACCCTAGAAAGGAGGGGATCTCAAGGGGGTGGAGCTAGACGTCCCAATCCCCAGGTCCCAGCAGGGGATCCCCCGGTTTTACAGGCTTCCCCCCGCCCCCAGCCAGCTGGCTGGTGGGGGGAAGCCCCGCCCCCACAGCCACCATGTACATCTAGAGCTCCTGCAGGTTTAGAAACCTGCAAACAAGTCCCGTTTTAAAATGTGTGTGTGTGTTTCTTTTGTTTGTGTGCCTTTAAAGTTGAACAGGAAGCAGGAAACAGGAACACTTCATGGGGAAGGGTCAGCAGCAGCTTCCAGTTGTTTTGCTTTCATTTTCAGAGCAAGTAACCAGACCCAGTGTGTTTGTGTGTGTGTTTGTGTGTGTGAGAGAGAGAGAGAGAGAAAGAAAGAGACAGAGAGGAAGTGTTGCCAATCCCCAGGTGGGGACAGGGGATTCCCTGGTTTGGAGGCCCTCCCTCCACTTTAGAAAGCAGGGAGGTGGGGAAATGTGTACTGGGCACTCTATTATTCCCTATGGAGAATGATTCCCATAGGGAATAATGGAAAATTGATCTGCGGGTGTCTGGGGCTCTGTTCTTGGAGGTAGAGGCACCAAATTTGCAGCATAGCATCTGATGCCTTTCCTCAAAACACCCTCCAAGTTTCGAAAGGATTGGACTAGGGGGGCCAATTCTATGAGCCCCCAAAGAAGGTGCCCCTATCTTTCATTATTTCTAATGGAGGGAAGGCATTGAAAAGGTGTGTGGTCCCTTTCAATGTGATGGCCAGAACTCTCTTTGGAGTTCAATTGTACTTGTTCCAACCTTGCTCATGGCTCCACCCCCAATGTCTCCTGGCCCCACCCCCAAAGTCCCCAGATATTTCTTGAATTGGACTTGGCAACCCTAGGCGGAGTTCGGGGGGGGGGGGAGGCAGGATTGACACTTTTGAGCTCTGGGATGAGAAATGCCTGGAGATTTTGGGGGGTGGAGCCTGAGGGGGGCGGGGCTTGGGAAGGGGAGGGTTTTCAGTGGGATATAAGGCCTTAGAGTTTGCCTTTCAAAGCGGCCATTTTCTCTGAAGGATTTCTGTCACCTGGAGATGAGTTGTAATATTGGGAAATCTCCAGCCACCACCTGGAGTCTGGCAACCCTATATGTGTGATAAATGATCACCATTTTGAAACTAGGGTCGGGGTAGTCCCGCAAAAATAAGAAATGAACAGAACACCAGGCAGTTTCTATGTTTTAATTTACAATGTACATTTGCTTTTAAATAACAGAACATTCTCTTCAAGTGTTCTCTGTACTTTTCTCTCTCTCTTGTTTTTTTTTAAATACACAGAAATTACAATATTGAATATACAAATCTGATAAAATACTTAAAACATGGTGGGGGGGAACCCAGATCAGCAACCCCCCCAAAAAATATTCTTGCCGTATTAACCTCCATCCCTCCCCAATTTTGGTTTTTCGCTAACCCTTCCCCTGCCCGTTTTAAAAAATATATAAAAGAGAATGAAAGCCATTTCTGGCAACAATATACACTGCATTTTTAAAAACGAAAGTCCCCATCTTCGGGGGTTGAGTTTTCTGGTTCTCCACAGTGTCGCCCTCTCCCTTAGTGACATAACCGGTGTGCCAATGGCGAACTCACGCCCACACAGATTCTAACACTCTTGTCTCTTCATGGGCACCTGACATTTTTTAAAAGAGAGAACCCAAAAGACAGACAGACAGACCCCCTGCATTTTATTGTGGAGTACCTTTCACAAAGCCCATCAACAAAAGCATAAGTGGGGTCAGCTGCGCGAGGGAGTTATAATTGTGCCACTAGAGTGGCAGACAGAGAGACCCAAAGGCAGCAACTCTTATGCAACTCCTGTCCATGCTAGTGAGTTATGCACAGGAGAACTTCATAAGAGAAGCCATGTTGGATCAAGCCAATGGCCCATCCAGTCCAACACTCTGTTGTCACACAGTGGCCAAAAACCAGGTGTCATCAGAAGGTCCACCAGTGGGGCCAGAACTCTAGAAGTCCTCCCACTGTTGCTCCCCAAGCACCAAGAAGACAGAGCATCACTGCCCCAGACAGAGTGTTCCATCTACACCTTCTGGCTAATAGCCACTGATGGACCTCTGCTTTCCGGTGGATTGGGTCCTGTGTGAATCAGTGAGAGGTTGGTTGCCACTAATGGTACCAGGATTTGGGGGGGGGGGGGTCAGGCAGGACACCCCCAGTGAGCCCTTCGTTTGGAAAAGATGGAAAGTTCAAACCCAGAATTTTCTCACACTTCCTCTGAGCTTCTGGGATGTGCTGTGAAAAGCGAGGCATTTTGAGGACAGTGGTAGAAAAAAGTCCTAATAGCTGGACACAGGGTGACATCGCCAGGCATTTACCCGACTGGCATGAAGAGGAACAGGTTTTGTGCCAATTTTAAGACTCAGGCAAATGACTGACTGCCACATATGGTCTATTAGGAATTCCTGAAACCGTTACAAAAACATCTAAGGCCAGTTCTGTGTTGCTCCTAAGCCTGGTGACACACGTGTAACCCTCCCCCCCCCCAAACCTTATCAGTAAACATGGTTAGAATTAGGTGGGCAGCCATGTTGGTCTGAAGCAAAAGAACGTTTGAGTCCAATGGCACCTTTAAGACAAGTGGCCAAACTTGCTTAACATAAGAGCCACATAGAAAAAGCATCAGATGTTTGAGAGCAGGAAGGAAGGAAGGAAGGAAGGTGGGGAGGGAGAGGTAGAAAGAAAGCAACTTTAACTTTAAATGCATTCTCCAAACCTCTTAGCAAATTCTTACAGCAAAGGCAATCATAGCCCAAATGTTTTCTAACTGAACATCCAAAGGTGGGAGGGAGGAAGGAAGGAAGGAAGGAAGGAAGGAAGGAAGGAAGGAAGGAAAGGAAGGAAGGAAGGAAGGAAGGAAGGAAGGAAGGAAGGAGGGGAGGGAGAGGTAGAAAGAAAGCAACTTTAACTTTAAATGCATTCTCCAAGCTGCTGGCTGGCTTGGCTTAGAGATGTGAATGAAAGAGACAAATGCCGTCTCCAAGCTGGCTGACAGAGTGGTGGGGGCTTCAGGAGCCACATAATATGTTGAAAGAGCCACATGCGGCTCCCAAGCCACAGTTTGGCCACCCTTGTTAAAGACCAACAAAGCTGAATTCTGGGCATGAGTTTTTGTGTGCATGGACACGCAGAATTAAACTTTGTTGGTCTTAAAGGTGCCGCTGGACTCGGACATTGTCCTGTGGTGAGAACTGCCACTGTATGGGAAGAAACAACGTTGGGTTCTTTACGTTTGCTTCACAATGGAGCAGCCCACCAGAGAGACTGGAGAACGTCATGGCCAGGGCTTTGGGGGTCTTGACATACCCACGAGGAGCATGGGAGGGACTCTGACAAGACACTCTTCACATTACACCAAAGTGCCCTTTTGAAGCGCTGCTCACCTTTAACACAGGGGTGGGGAACGTCCATCCCGAGGGCCGTTTATGGCCCTCGAGATCACTTGGTCTGGCCTTCAGGGAATTCTGGGTCAAGCCAAGCCACATGATGGACTTCCCGGGCCTCTGCTGGTCAGCGAGGATCATGGGGCGCAGCTAGCTACCACCAGTTCAATTTGCACTTGATTATCCCGGATGGTGTGGCCTAATATGCTCTTGAGTGTGTGACCCAATGTGCTAATATTAGGGGATGTGGTCTAATATGCTAATGAGTTCCTGCTGGGCTTTTTCTCCCAAAAAAAGGGTGTGTGTGCCAAATTAGGCTCTCCCCCCACATGACTTCAAATAGAAAAACAATTATTTGCATTAATTTTGCCAGCCTGAATTGTTCTCCCTCGGCGGAGCACTGTTTTTTAAGTTGATAATTTTGTATGGCCCGCTAATGATGTTATAAATATCCAAATGGCCCTTGGCAGAAAAAAGGTTCCCCACCCCTGCTTTAACATAAAGCCAAGATCGGGATCCGGGCATTTGGATTTGGAAGTGGGTCTCACTCCATGCCTCAAGTAGCGTGAGACAGAAGAGGCTGCGTTCACACACACAACAACGCACTCTCAATGCACTTTCCAATATTTTACCGTGTGAACTGGCAAAATCCAGTTGGAAAGTGCATTATTTAGTGTGGGTGATCACAGCCAGAGAGAAATCCAGTTGTGCTTTTATGGCCAGCCCTTGACACAAAAACCCACCTGTGGTTGTTCCTGAAAGAGATTTACAAAGCTGGATTTGGTTTGAAGGACCCTCCACTAGGGTTGGCAGTCCCCTAGTGGAGATGGGGGGGTCCCCTGCCACCAATCAGCTGGCTGCAGGGGGGGACTTACCTGGAAAAATGAGTGAGGACCAGTTGATATAGCAGTGACACGTCCACATCACTTATGACGTGACCCAGAAGTGACATCATCATGTCAGCAACACGATTGGAACAAAAACTCTATTATGGCAGAGGTCAAATTCACCATAGAGTTTTTTGCCCAAATGCCAGAACACTGCCCTGATGTCGCTGTGCGATGATGTCACTTTTGGGTCACGTCAGACATGACATAGACACATTGGTGCAATGTCAGCTGGGCTTCCCTCCTGTTCCTGTTCTCCCCCCGTCCCCTGCCGGTTGCCTGGAGGGATGTGGCAACCCTACCCTCCACAGATGTGGAGAAGGGCCGTGGCTCAGTGACAGAACTGCTGGGCATGCAGAAGGTTCCCGGTTCAATCCCCAGTATCTCCAGTTCAAAGGACCTGACAGTAGGAACTGGGAAAGACCTCTGCCTGAGACCCTGGAGAGCCATAAAGTGGGGCTGAAACTCAGTGGTAGAACACCTGCTTGGCATGCAGAAGGTTCCCAGTTCAATCCCTGGCATCTCCAGTTCAATGGACTTGGCAGTTGGGGATGGGAAAGACCTCAGCCTGAGACCCTGGAGAACCATGAAGTGGGGCTGTAGCTCAGTGGTAGAGCCTCTGCTTGGCATGCAGAAGGTTCCTGGTTCAATCACCGGCATCTCCAGTTCAAAGGACCCGGCCGTAGGGGATGGGAAAGACCTCAGCCTGAGACCCTGGAGAGCTGCTGCCAGACAATACTGACAGGGATGAACCAAGGGTTCTGATTCAGTATAAGACAGCATTCAAGATGGAGTTGTGGGTTTCCCCTTTGAAGGGGGGATAGTGCTCAGGTCTCTGAAAGCAGCTTATAAATACTAACCCTCCAGCCGTATCTGCTGAGTTCTCTTGCTTTGCCTCAGTCCTTCAAGTCCATGAAATGGGAAGAGCAGCAGTCTAACACCCAGAATAAAATGGAGAAAGCAGCGTTGGGACTGTAGAAAGAAAGACGCACGTCTTGTCTAGGAATAGGGATGAGTAGGTGTGCCCAGAAAGGGGCACGTATGTTAATAGGGTTAGTTTAAATTAAGCACTTTGAAAAAGGCAGATCCGTCTCAGCTCAGCTAATCCAATACAGCCGCAGGACCTGTCTCAGACTGCCAAACTGTATCCGGAGTCAGTAATGGGGTGTTCTAGAGCAGGAGTCCCCAATCTTTTTGAACCTGGCATTTGGAATTCTGGCCGAGTCTGGTGGGAGGAGCCACAAGATGACTGCTACAGGAGGCGGAGCCAGCCACAAAATGGCCGCCACAGCCTCCCTTCAGTCACACGTTGAGGATCCTTGTGCTGTGGTGACAGCCACTGTCGAAGCAACGCTTTTAAAAACCTGCACAGTTTAACAGATCTCTAATGGCCAATCAGAAGCCTTGCTGGGCAAAAGCCCCACCCACTTCCTGAATTCACTTGGCGGGCACCAGGAAAGGTGCCGGTGGGCTCCGTAGCACCTATGGGCACCGTGCCGTGTGCCTCTGTTGTAGGGACCCTGTACAGTTACCGCTATGACCATCAGAGCCCACAATTCGAACCGGAGAATGACGACTCCCCCTTCCCCATTTCGCTGTGTCTTTTCATCCAAGGTGCCCTCCAAACCCTAGAGATGGAAGTGTTATGTGGGCACGCGTACACAGAAAAGCAAAAGGGGGCGTACCAGTCATGTACCCTGTCAACCGAACCCTGTCTGTGTAAGCACCCTTCTTTAAAGAGTACTGTCGCATTCTACAACAAACCGCAACGATTCTCGATTACTCTTCTAGTAGTAAAGATCCCACCCCACCGCCCCTCGCTGCATGAATGCACATGCTCCAAGTTCGTCGCTCTGTGTATATTAAGTGCAACATGGTATGCCTAGATAAGCGGGTGTTGAGAAATGTAGCCCAATCTCATTTCCCCCCCCCTTTTTTTCTTTGAGCAGTATTCCCTCTAAGCTGAGTTAGTTGTGAGCTAGCTCACAATTTTTTAGCCTCCACCTCACACTTTTTTTTGTCTCAGCTCAGGAAAAAACGGCCTTAGAGCAAACTAGTATATGCAGCAGCTCACAACTTTAATGCCAATAGCTCCCAAAGTAGAATTTTTGCTCACAAGACTCCACAGCTTAGAGGGAACATTGTCTTTTGAGTATTCAAATGTGTTACAGACAGGGGTGGAATTCTAGCAGGAGCTCCTTTGCATATTAAGCCAACCCCCCCCCCCCCGATGTAGCCAATCCTCCAGGAGCTTACAAGGCTCCTTTCTGTAAACTCTTGGAGGATTGGCTACATCAGGGGTGTGTGGCCTAATATGCAAAGGAGCTTCTGCTAGAATTCCACCCCTGGTCACAGAGGTTGTGATAAATCTTAGGCTATAAGCCGTTAAGTACATCAGGGATTGTTTTTTATTCTGTGTCTGCAAAGCAAAGAATAGGTACTTTGAATCTCCTGTCCTTTTAAAATGGTTTCAATTTGTTTTCATACGTTCAAATAGAAAGCACCCCTCCACACGCACGCACACACACACACATTCATCCATACCCCAAATTCCTGTTTTGACCTCCTCCTGATTCCTGTAGCATAATGTAGAATGCAAGAAGTGAAACAACTTTTTAAAAACCAAGCTTCATGTCTGTTCCTTTCTGTTTCCAGCTGAAAGGCTGATAATGTCTTTCAAAAGAAAAGGCAGGGGTGAATTATCCCATGCCAAACACAGAGGACTCTCCTCGTCTTTCGCATCAATCTGGTTTGGGGGGAAATCCTAGTTGTTAAAAATACAAGTTTTAAGGAAAATTTGCTCAAGATTTGAGAAAACCCAATCATTAAAAATTCATTTACAAAAGGTTGAGTGTGGAATCGAATCCTTACGCCTGGATTTGCAACACTGCAGCCAGGGGTGGAATTGTAGCAGGCGCTCCTTTGCATATTAGGCCACACCCCACTGATGTAGCCAATCCTCCAAGAGCTTACAAAAAAGAGCCTTGGAATTCTAGCGGGAGCTCCTTTGCATATTAGGCCACACATCCCTGAGGTAGCCAATCCCCCAAGAGCTTACAAAAAAGAGCCTTGTAAGCTCTTGGAGGATTGGCTACCTCAGGGAGTATGGCCTAATATGCAAAGGAGCTCCTGCTGGAATTCCACCCCTGGCTGCAGCAACGTAAATTCTGGGCCCAGGCTTCTAACAAACCTCCACCATCACTACAGAAGCCACAAAGCGAACATTCGTTCTGCATTTTGTAATAAATCACACCAATGGCGGCCACATGCACGGGCGTGGCTTATTTAGCACTATCCCTTGCAGTCTCCAAGATCTGGATTATTCAAGAAATTTAGATTTAGTTAGTTAGTTTCCAAGGAATAGGAGAATGCATTGAAGACGGCACACGGTTGGGGACATCCAGAGGCATATCAAGGGAGAACTGACAAAGAGCTAGTCGCTTGTTGGACCTCTGACAGCCTGGATCGCCTATTTTCTAGCAGCTTCTATATCATGCCTCCATTAATAACAGAAGAGAAGCCATTTTGGATCAGGCCAATGGCCCATCCAGTCCAACACTCTGTGTCACAGAAGAACATAAGAGAAGCCATGCTGGATCAGGCCAATGGCCCCTCCAGTCCAACACTCTGTGTCACATAAGAACATAAGAGAAGCCATGTTGGATCAGGCCAATGGCCCCTCCAGTCCAACACTCTGTGTCACATAAGAACATAAGAGAAGCCATGTTGGATCAGGCCAATGGCCCCTCCAGTCCAACACTCTGTGTCACATAAGAACATAAGAGAAGCCATGCTGGATCAGGCCAATGGCCCCTCCAGTCCAACACTCTGTGTCATGCTGTGGCCAAAACCCAGGGGCCATCAGGAGTTCCATCTGTGGGGCCGCTGAGAGGGGCATCCTGAAAACAAACCCGAAACCCTTACTCAAAGCCCACAGAACCTGGTGGAAAATCTACTTTTATAGGTGGGTGGACCAAAACTCCCATGTGTCCTTTGTCCTCATGCCTCCCCAGGGGTGGAATTCTAGCAGGAGCTCCTTTGCGTATTAGGCCACACACCTCTGATGTAGCCAATCCTCCAAGAGTTTACAAAAAAGAGCCTTCTAAGCTCTAAGAGGATTGGCTCCATCAGGGGTGTGTGGCCTAATATGCAAAAGAGCTCCTGTTAGAATTCCACCCCTGCTCATTGCTGCTTTGAACCCAAGGGGTCCTGGTTTCTATAGACCCTACTTGGCACACCTGACATCGCACTGGCTGCTTGGCAACCAATCCCCAGGGACAAGAGACGCTGACTTCCCTTTCGGCATCAAGGCCTTCCTTTCATATCCCAGCTTTTCAGGTTGGTAGGAATGACAACAGAAGTCTTTTCGGACCTGGACCCAGGGGTGGAATTGTCCTGACGGAGGACAAACTCCGCATGGGAATGTTGGTCCCTGCAGGTAACTGTGCCTGTGTGACATTTGCCCAGCGGTGAAGTGGTCCAGGGCAGGGGTGGAATTCTAGCAGAAGCTCCTTTGCATATTAGGCCATAAACCCCCGATGTAGCCAATCCCCCAAGAGCTTACAAGGCTCTTTTTTGTAAGCTCTTGGAGGATTAGCTACATCGGGGGTGGGGGGGAGCCTAATATGCAAAGGAGCTCCTGCTAGAATTCCACCGCTGGGTCCAGGTCAACCTCAGCTTCGCTCAGCTTACGACCCACCACTTCAAATGCAGTCCCTGAAGCCAGAGATTTCGGCTTGCCAGCCCCTGCAGGAATCAAAAGCAGGAATCAAAAACATGAAGATGGTCAGCTCCCTGCTTGGCAGGTGTCAGATATTCATGGACAATCAAAAGTCCTCTGCTCTGGGGCAGATGCTACACGCACCCTCTCCCCAGGGTACCAGCATTGGTCTGGGGCAAAGGTGGGGAACAGTGGCTCTCCAGATGTTTTTTGCCTACAACTCCCATCAGCCCCAGCCAGCATGGCCAATGGCTGGGGCTGATGGGCGTTGTAGGCAAAAAAAAAACCATCTGGAGAGCCACTGTTCCCCATCCCTGGCTGGGGTGTTCCTGAGGGGGAGCTAAGTTGGTTCAATGGATTTTCTCAAGGCGGGGGGTGAGGTGGGGCGGAGAGCACATGTTTTCTGCCAGTACTGGAAACAGGATGAGTTGCCAGCCAGTTCCAACCACTCAAAACCAGACGGACCTACAGATGTGGCCCTCTCCTTCTACTCCCCGCAGCCCTCAGTCCTTGAGCTCTTTAGCATGTTTTGGGGAGCATCAGCCTGCTAGCAGGCCAACTGTTTTAACAAACTGCTAAATCAGAACCCCGTGGCGCAGAGGGTTAAAGCTGCAGTACTGCAGTCCTAAGCTCTGCTCATGGCCTGAGTTCGATCCCCAGTGGAAGCTCGTTTCAGGTAGCCGGCTCGAGGTTGACTCAGCCTTCCATCCTTCCGAGGTGGGTAAAATGAGTCCCCAGCTTGATGGGGGGAAAGCGCAGATGACTGGGGAAGGCAAGGGCAAACCACCCCGTAAAAAAGTCTGCCGTGAAAACATTGTGAAAGCAACGTCACCCCAGAGTCGGAAGCGACTGGTGCTTGCACAGGGGACCTTTCCTTTCCAAATCAGGGGTGGCCAAACTTGCTTAATGTAAGAGCCACATTGAATAAATGTGAGATGTTTGAGAGCCACCAGACATGAATGTCAGATGTTCATGAGCCGAAAAACAAGGGAAGGAAGGAAAATAGATGGGGAGGGAGAGAAAGGTGGAAAGAAAGCAACTTTAAATGCATTCTCTGGCTGGCTCGATTTGGAGAAGTGATATAAAGAGACCAATGCCTTTTCCAAGACAGCTGATGAGATGGTGGGAGCTTCAAGAGCCACACAGTAGGTGTGGAAGAGCCACAGTTTGGCCACCCCTGTGCTAAATCATGGAGAAGTCTGCCAGTGGCTACTAGCCCTGGTGGCTGAGGGCAAACTCCACATTCAGAGATATTAAACCTCTGAATCCCAGAGCCAGGAGGAAGGCCTGGCCATCTGTTGGAACTGTTTGGCTCCTGTGAGAAAGGATGATGAATGGACTATTGGCCTGATCCAGCAGGGCTTTTCTCATGTTTTTATGAATGCCTGAGCCTCTATGCCTTGTTAGTGGAACTGGTTTGCTATTGTGTGAGACAGGATGCTGAGCTAAATGGACCACTGATCTGATCCAGCAGGGTTCTTCTTATGTCCTCATTAGAGCACAGGATGTTGTGTCCCTGTGGTTCCGGGCCCTGATTTGGCCACCTCTGCTCTAGAGGCAGCGATTTGGGACTGGAAAACGGGGTGTCCTCTAGAATATGCTACACGACATGATGGCTTGATGGGAAGCCAGCACCTACAGGAATACCTTGCATTGTATACAATTTGGGGTGGACATTTGGATGATACAAGCCAAAATTACCCAGGACAATTTTCTTTAAAGCTAGTGTTATGTGATGGGGAGTGTTTGTGTAAGGAACTGAAAAGCAGAGAGTTGATCTGCCCCTATTACTATTCGGCCAAGGATTCCCCAAACTGAATACAGCCAGTTCGGGATTCCCCAAACCGAATTCAGCCAGTTCGGGATTCCCCAAACCGAATACAGCCAGTTCGGGATTCCCCAAACTGAATACAGCCAGTTCGGGATTCCCCAAACCGAATACAGCCAGCCACGTACGGTGGCCTGTCACGGGTCCGTACAACTTTCTGGGTTGGTTCTGCCCCCTTTTCCTGCCTGCCTAGGGCTGCAAATAGGGGGAGCTGGGGAGCACCCCGTAATGCTCCCCGTTTACACTTGTCTAGAGGGTCAGGCACAGTGCACCACTTCACATAGGCCTGCACTGGCATTGCCTAAGTGTGGCAGGAGTTCTACAGACAGAGGAATGTGAGAGGAAAGCCCACAGATTTCATGGATATTACAGGTAGCATTCGAATTTTGGGTTATAAGTTCACAGGTAAACATCGATTCCCTTCCCTGCTGTGCATAAATCCCCCCAAATAATATATATATGTGTGTGTGTGTATGTGCATGTATATATTTATATATATTTAATCTTCATTCCCCCCTGGGGTAACAAAAAAAAAGGACAGAGGGAGGTCCTAGCCGGTTACCTTCGCTATCAGAGCGGACCCCTGAGCCCACCAGCAATTTGCAACAGCATTTCCTCCACCCTTCCCTTCTTGCTACTTTTTCTCATTTTTTGCTATTTTAAAAAAAGGTCCCTAGTTTCCAAAAACGGGAGAACGGGAAACAAAAAAAAATTCCACTGACCGGCCTCGAACACAACACCCCCCTTCCCAAAAGTGATGCGAAAGGAGGGGGAGAGAGATCGGAGGGGGGGGGGGGAACCCCCAGCAAGCCTCTGGCTTCCGCGCAAGCCGTCCGGCATCTGCCAACCACCTCGGTGGCCCTAACCGAGCGCCCAGCTTCGGACCCGGCTGGGTTCACCGCACCGCCTTGTGCTTCCCGCCACAACAGCCGCAGTGCTCGCCGCACCAGTGACAGGCGTGGAGGGGTAAGTAGCAGCACATGCAAGGGACCACGAGGGACAGCGTGACCAAGGCCATCCAGCGGATGCAGAAGTGAGGGTGGCCGGTGTCGCAGGAGCAAGGGTCTGAATACTCGCCTTCCGAGTCCGACATGCAGTGGTAGAGCATGCTCTCGGCGCACCACATACAGGTGAATTGGTAGACGCAGCGGCCGATGGGGTCAGGCGCGTCCTGGCACTGCCCGCGCCCGTTTTCTTCGTTGTTAAAGACGTCCTGGCAGTAGACGCAGCGCGAGGGCACCGTGTCTTCCTCCACCCCCCCAGCCCCCTGTGGCTGCTGCTGGTCCTTCAGGGATTTGTGTTTGGGGGGCGACGGGGCACCGTGGATGCGGCAGGAGGGAGAGGCCTTGGGGTCCTTGAGCCGCCCTTCGGCGCCAGGCGGCAGGCAATACTCTTTCTCCCGCGGGGACTTACTGCCGCTTCCCCCGGCCTTCTCGAAGTGCACGCACATGTCGATCTTGTCCGGGTCGGGCTGGCGCTTCTGAACCACAGCCCGCCGGTAATCTTCGTACCCTTTGGTGATCCACAGATCTTTGCAGGGGGTGATGTTCTCCAGATCCTCTTCGTCGGGGAGGGTCAGCTGCTGCAAGAGCTGCGGCTGAGCCTGCAAAATGAGGCGGGGTGGTGGTGGTGGTGAGAACAGAAATGATACGCTTGGTTGTTTTGCACAAGCGAAGTACAACTTGAACCCAGGGGTTCGATCAATGGTGCGGCCTCATTTGGAGGACTGTGCGCAATTCTGGTCACCGCACCTCAAAAAAGATATAGCATTGGGAAAAGTGCAGAAAAGGGCAACTAGAATGATTAAAGGGATGGAACGCTTTCCCGATGAAGAAGAAGAATTGCAGATTTATACCCCACCCTTCTCTCTGAATCAGAAACTCAGAGTGGCTTACAATCTCCTATATCTTCTCCCCCCACAACAGACACCCTGTGAGATGGGTGGGGCTGAGAGGGCTCTCACAGCAGCTGCCCTTTCAAGGACAGCCTCTGCCAGAGCTATGGCTGACCCAAGGCCATTCCAGCAGCTGCCAGTGGAGGAGTGGGGAATCAAACCCGGTTCTCCCAGATAAGAGACCGCACACTTAACCACTATGCCAAACTGGCTCTTGGAGGATTGGCTACATTAGGAGTGTGTGGCTTAATGTGCAAATATCTTCCTGCTACAAAAAAAGCCCCGGCTACAGCCACTGATAGATGCCCCCCCTCCTCCCTGAATCTGTCTGCTTCAAAATAGTCACCCTCACTGTTCCTCACAACGCAGCATTATTGATAACTACTTACTTGTACGAACGAGCCCCAGCAAGAGCCATGCTTTTTGAGTACAAACCTCGCCATCGTCTCTTTCAAACAGAGAACACTGGCTCGCCTGGAGGAAATTTCTACTCACCATAGGCGACTCTCTACATCGCAAGCCTGATACACAAAGCAGCCGATTTTGCAGAAAATTCCTCAGCGTAGTTGGGCTTTTTTGGGTGGGGGGGGGGCCTGCCTAAACCCCAGCCACGTACCTGTCCCGCAGACGCTGCCCCTTGTGCCGTGCCGAAGGAGAACTCTTCTGAGACAGGCGATCGGAGGTAGCAGCTGGACGAAGACTCGCTGGTCACGATGGTGATGGGCTTGGGAAGCATTTCCTTCCGACTGTTCGACGAAGACTCGCTGTCCGTGTGCACCTAGAGAGAGAGAAAGAAAAAAAGACAGCGCTGCAGAGATGGCGTTACCCAGAGGGTACCCACTTGCCCCTGGATGGCTCTCTTATACAGCCCGCTGCAGCACAGTGACCCCTATTGGCAGGTCTTTTTCTAGCAGGAGCTCCTCTGCATATTAGGCCACGCCCCCCCTGACATGGCCAATCCTCCAAGAGCTTAGAGGGCTCTTAGTACAGGGCCTACTGTAAGCTCCAGGAGGATTGGCTATATCAGGGGTGTGTGACCTAATATCCAGAGGAGGTCTTGCTAGAAAAAGAACCCTGCCTATTGGCAGAATGAAGGCTGCGACACATGCGCGCTGCAGTTGCGGCTCTGTTTTGATTCCGAAAATGAACATTCATTTCTGCGGCTATTCACAAAATTGTAAACTTTGAACTATTTGTTCATGTGAGAGCGGATCTGATTAGGGCCCCAAAGTTGGGATTTGAGGCACCCCTGCCCATCAGCCCCTAGAAAGTCAGCCCAGACGCTTCCCTGAAATTTCCACATGTGCTGGCGACACCCTTTCGATCCTACCTATATCGGATAAACACGGAGCAGAGGTCCACCGGTGGCTCTTAGCCACGAGGGATAGATGGAACAATTTTCTGGGGAAAGTCCAGATAAGGGCAACTAGAATGCTTAAAGGGTTGGAACCCTTTCCCTATGAAGAAAGGTTAAAACGCTCGGGGTTCTTTAGCTTGGAGAAACGTCGGCTGTGGGGTGACATGATAGAGGTTTACAAAATAATGCATGGGATGGAGAAAGTAGAGAAAGAGGTATTTTTCTCCCTTTCTCACAATACAAGAACTCGTGGGCATTCAGTGAAATTGCTGAGCAGTTGGGTTAGAGCGAATAAAAGGAAGTCCTTCTTCCCCCAAAGGGTGATTAACACATGGGATTCACTGCCACAGGAGGCAGTGGCGAATACAAGCATAGTCAGTTTCAAGAGGGGATTGGATAAACATATGGAGCAGAGGTCCATCAGTGGCTATTAGCCAGAGTGAACTCTCTGTCTGGGGCAGAGGTGCTTTGTATTCTTGGTGCTTGGGAGGGGCAACAGTGTGAGGACTTCTAATATCCTGGCCCCACTGATGGACCTCCTGATGGCACCTGGGTTTTTTGGCTTCTCTTATGTTCTTAGTTCTTTATCTGTTTGGGGCAGTGATGCTCTGTCGTCTTGGTGCTTGGGGGACCACAGTGGTAGGGCTTCTGGAGTTCTGGCCCCACTGGTGCACCTCCTGATGGCCCCTGGGTTTTGGCCACTATGTGACTCAGAGTGTTGGGCTGGATGGACCATTGGCCTGATGCAACATGGCTTTTCTTATGTTCTTATGTCTGGGGTAGTGATGCTCTGTATTCTTGGTGCTTGGGGGGTGGGGGGCAAAAGTGGAAGGGCTTCTGGAGTTTTGGCCCCGCTAGTGGACCTCTTGATGGCATCTGGGTTTTGGCCACTGTGTGACAGAGTGTTGGATTGGATGAGCCACTGGCCTGATTCAACATCGCCTTTCTTATGTCCTTATATTAGCAGCTAGAACAGACAGAAGCGTGTTTGTTTGTTTTTAAAGCTAGGATTTCTCTGCATTTCTGCCAAATTTCATTTCAAGCCAAGGGGGAGGCACTGAGCATGCTCAGAAGGAGTCTGAAGTGTCAGGAAATGGCCACCTTGGACTTACTGCAAGAGCTTCGTCCATTCCGTTGGCGTCATCCTGTGATGAGGAAGAAGAGGAAGGCGAGAGGGAACCTAAGAGAAACAGTAGAAGAAATAAAGCTACAACTACAATTTTATTTTTTTTTTAAAAAAAACCCCATACCTGCACAGGAAACTCTATGTCCTCTATTTGTATCCTGCAGTTCCTCTAAGGAGCACAGGGTGGCATATGTGTTTCTCTCTGCCTCCATGTAATCCCCACAACAACCCTACAAGGTAGGCTAGCCTGACACCCTATCTGCCGCACTGGGGTGCCTCTTTAGGGAAACTCGCACAGGGCTCCAGAGCGGCAGGATCAGCCAGACTCCTGTCTAAACTCCGAGCGACCCCAGATGCTCTGAAACACTGCAAAGGATTCTGGGATGTATCCTGGGCACGCTTCCAATAGCCTGGGGCACCAGCCAGGCATAGTGGGAATGGCAGCGGTAATTACAGTAATAATAGTAAATTTCGAAAGCATTAACACATATTCTTTTTCGCCAAAATACCAAGGGTAATATAACACTTTAGAGCATGTATATGTTAATAATCTCAGGGACCCAACAGATGTGTTGGAGATCTGCAATTGGATCTCTATTCTGATGTGGCCGCCACCCGTGGTAACCGGTTTTGTCTGCAGGAGAACAGCTAAATTTTAGTCCAGTAGCGCCGTAAAGACCCAACAAGATTTTGGGGAGTAGAAGCTTTGGAGAGCCCAACTCCCTTTGAAATCTTATACCCCACCTCAGCTGTATCTGAATAAGTGAGCAGTGCCTAATGAAAACTCATAACTAGGGTAGCCAATTCAGGGGGGCATTCCAGAACACCCCCAGCATGATGACATCACCCAGAAGTGACATCATCATGTTGGGCAGCGGTCCCCAAGAAGATGATATTGGATTTATATCCTGCCCTCCACTTCGAATCTCAGAGTGGCTCACAATCTCCTTTATCTTCTTCAGATTCCCTGTGAGATGGATGGGGCTGAGAGGGCTCCCACAGCAGCTGCCCTTTCAAAGACAACTCCTGCGAGAGCTATGGCTGACCCAAGGCCATTTCAGAAGCTGCAAGTGGAGGAGTGGGGAATCAAACCCGGTTCTCCCTGATAAGAGTCCACACACTTCACCACTGCACCAAACGGGCTCTCCTCCAGGCCATGGACCAGTACCGTTCCGTGGCCTGTTAGCAACCGGGCCATGAGTTGCATAATCATTTCATTATATTTTGCAATGTAATAATAAAAATTAAGTGCAGAATTGTATCATCCCAAAGCATTCTGCCCCCCCCCCTCCCTGTGGAAAAATTCTCTTCAATGAACCTGGTCCCTGATGCCAAAAAGGTTGCGAACCATTGATGTAGGGGATGTCTCATGGCAATACTCTAGTTTTGGGGCAAAACTGGCTTGAAACCACAGAGTTCTGCCCTCCAACCAGTCACTATGCGATGCCCTGACTTGATTATGTCATTTCCGAGTGACATCATCGCGTCGGGGATGGAGAACCCCTGCGGGGATCTGGGGACTGGGGACTCTACTCATCCCCAGCCACAAATTGTGTTAGTCTTTAAGGTGCCACTGGACTCTTGCTCTTTTCTTATCCTCGTGCCGAGTTTCCAAAAACAGCAGACGTCCCCCCATCTACCCCTCGCGTCCCACCCTGCACCTGTGTGACCCCCTCCCGCATCCCCTCACCTTCTGCGATTTCCTCCAAGGCAGCCTGAACTCCCTTTTCGAAGGCCACAGCATCTGCGGGGCTTTGGAAAGTGAGGCCAAACTTGCTGTCCCCCACTTTCCAGTGGTGGAAAATGGGGTTCACCTTGTTGTAGACAAGGTCCCTCTTCAGGGTGCACTCCAGGATGGTCTGCAGGAGGCAAGGGAGAAGGATAAAGGATCGGCAGACTACCCTGACCCATAACTTTTATGGAAGCCACCAGATAGAGTTGGGCACAGGAAATTCCTGAAGATTTAGGGGGAGGGGTGAATATGATTCAGTAGAAGGCAGCTTCATATGTTCACAACTCTTTGGGGAGGGACGGTGGCTCAGTGGTAGAGCATCTGCTTGGGAAGCAGAAGGTCCCAGGTTCAATCCCCGGCATCTCCAAAAAAGGGGTCCAGGCAAATAGGTGTGAAAAACCTCAGCTGGAGACCCTGGAGAGCCGCTGCCAGTCTGAGAAGACAATACTGACTTTGATGGACTAAAGGTCTGATTCGGTATAAGGCAGCTTCATATGTTCATATGTTCAATATATTATATATGAAGCTACCTTATACTGAATCACATCCTTGGTCCATCAAAGTCAGTCTTGTCTACTCAGACTGGCAGCGGCTCTCTAGGGTCTCAAGTGGAGGTTTTTCATGCCTACTTGCCTGAACCCTTTTTAGTGGGAGATGCCGGGGATTGAACCTGAGACCTTCTGCTCACCGAGCAGATGCTCTACCATTGAGCCACCCTCCTTCCCCAAAGAGTTGTGAACATATGAACATATGAAGCTGCCTTCTACTGAATCAGACCCTCGGTCCATCAAGTCAGTCTTGTCTACTCAGACTGGCAGCAGCTCTCCAGGGTTTCAAGCGGAGGTTTTTCACGCCTATTTGCTGGACCCTTTTTAGTTGGAGATGCTGGGGATTGAACCTGGGACCTTCTGTTTACCAAGCAGATGCTCTGCCACTGAGCCACCGTCCCTCTCCTTTGGGTGGAGTTTGGGATGGAAGGGAGCTCAGTGGGAATTTGATGTCACTCTTGGAATTCAATTTTTCCTCGACTTTATGGTATACCATAGTTCCCACCTTCTGAAACTGCACTTAATGCATCTCTGTAGTCTAGGGATAAGTTGTAATTCCAGGATAACTCCAAATGCAACCTGGAGGAATGTAACCCCGCTGCCTAGTACTGTTACACCAGGCGACAGATAAATGGAGGTAGGGTTGCCAACTCCAGCTCGGCAAATTCCTGGATATTTAGGGAGGGATAGAGTAGGGAGGAAGCTCGGGAAAAATGCACTTCCACAGAGTCCAGCCTCAGAACCTGCCCTGTCTTCCAGGGGAACTGCTCCGTGAAATCAGGAGACCCGTTCTCATGCCAGGAGAACTCCAGGCAACACCAGGAGGTTGGCGACCCTGGACGGAAAGACTTAGTCGGTAAGCTCCACCACCAAAGCAGATGGTGCCCCACAGAATCGCCGTCGCTGCTCCTCCCCACCAGTCAGGAGGCCATCTTGAAAAAAAATATTTAACTTAAACTAGCCTCCTTTCTTCCATATGGAGCTCAAGACGGCTTACCGCATAGATGAATCACATACAATAAAACATGTAACATCCATAAAAATCCAAAATTTAAAACTGCAACTCAGGAGTGTTAGGCCTAAAGAAAATTGTTTTCAGCTGCCTCCTAAAGGTCAAAAGTAGGGTTGCCAAGTCCCACGTAGCCTCCAGCGGGGAACAGTTTTTGTGTGACGCAATGACGTTACTCACAAGTGGTGTCATTGCGGCGGCAACGTCACACGCTGGCCGCTCTAGGAGCTTCCAGGAAAACTCTATGGTTTCCCCGGACGCTCTAGCAATTTGGGAGGGAAAACCATAGAGTTTCCCCTCCCAAATTGCTAGAGCGCCCAGGAAAACAATAGAGTTTTCCCAATGCGGGCTGGCGGGTTGGAAAACTCTGGGATGGGGGAACCTCCGCCCAGCTCGGGAACTTGGCAGCCCTAATCGAAAGTGAGAGTCACCAGATGCACCTCCCTGTGGAGGTTGTTCCACAATTGCGAGGCCACCACTGAGAAGGCCGTCTCTCGTGTGCTCACGAAATGAGCTGCTTTGCTTGATGGGACAGAGCCAGGCTGTTTTGGTTTGTTTTTTACTATTACCAAACTGTGGCTCTTGACACAGGTGTGCCGCATCCCCCCGCCCCCACCAGGCCTCCCACCTCCACCAACCTCACCGTCTGGTCCCGCAGGCGCTCCCCGCTGATGAGGTACTGCCGGTGCTGCCCTTCTTCCGGCCGCCGGACCTTGCAGATCATCACGTGGCTTAGGCCGCCGCCACCCATGGGCACCCAACCCCCGCTCGAATCGTCTCGGATCATCACCACAGCTCGCACCCGAACCATGTAACTGGGTGGAACGAGAGGAGAAGAGCAGTGAGGGAAAGGGTCAGGAAATTTCCTGAAGATGAACACACGTGTTTGACTGCGGGGGGGGGGGGGGGGGTGTCTGGTACGGGTCTCCAGCCCCAACCTGCGTTTCCTACCCACAAACGCACATGAGACTGCCTTATACAAAATTAGACTCTTGTAACTCTGCATGCAAGAGGATCTGAGTGGAAAAGAGTTCAGGGAATTCTCTCACTCTGGGTACACTTGGTAATTAGCAGCACCCTGTCATGCCTAAAGAGCCCCGTGGCACAGAGTGTTAAAGCTGCAGTACTGCAGTCCTATGCTCTGCTCATGACCTGAGTTCGATCCCCGGCGGAAGCTGGGTTTTCAGGTAGCCGGCTCGAGGTTGACTCAGCCTACCATCCTTCCGAGGTCAGTGAAATAAGTCCCCAGCTTGCTGGGGGGAAAGTGTAGAGGACTGGGGAGGTCGATGGCAAACCACCCCGTCAAAAGTCTGCCGTGAAAATGTTGTGAAAGCAATGTCAACCCAGAGTTGGAAACCACTGGTGCTTGCACAGGGGACCATTCCTTTCTTCATGGCCTAGATCAGGGGTGGCCAAACTGGCTTAACGTAAGAGCCACGAAGAATAAAATCAGATGTTTGAGAGCTACAAGAAAGGAAGGAAGGAAGGACGGACTAGATAGATAGATAGATTGATTGATGATTGATAGATGAGAGAGAGAGACTGATTGATAGATTGATTGATTGATAAATGATAGACAGATGATAGACAGACAGATGATAGATAGAGAGATAGAGTGATAGAGAGATAGATTGATAGATGATTGACAGACAGACAGACAGACAGATAGATAGATAGATAGAGGTAGAAAGAAAGCAACTTTAGATGCATTTTCCAGGCCGCCAGCTGACTTGGCTTGGAGAAGGGATTTTAAGAGACAAATGCTTTATCCAAGCTGGTTGAGGCTTTGAGAGTAACACAATATGTGTGAAAGAGCCACATGTGGCTTCCGAGCCACAGCCTGGCCCCCTGGGCTAGATGTTGAGCCTCTTTGGCCCTTGCTTGCCTTCTGTGTTTCATCTTATCTAGGACCTCTCGTCTTCTCTCTATTATCTGGGCTTGCAGCTGTAATGAAACAACTTTTTTGAAGTTAATCTATTCACAGTAAGTTAAATGTAACCTATGTGGATGTGTCATGTACAATGTGCTTCTATTTTTTCAAGTAAAATTTCTTTCTCTTGTCCCCATTGGAGTCAGTTCATCTTTGTAATTGGTTTGAGCAGCATTTTTCCCTTAACAGGAAAACGTGGAGAATCGGGGATACTCTGTAAAGCTCCTGGGCTCCCAAGGTAACTGACTTTTAAAAATATTTAACCCCATACCCACAAGCACATGAGGAACCCTATACGGAAGTAGAACCTTGCTCCATCAAAATCAGTATTGTCCACTCAGACCGGCAGTAACTCGCCAGGGTCTCAGACTGAGGTCTTTCACATCCCCTCCTATCTGCTTCTTTTAACTGGCAAGGCGATGGATTGAACCTAGGACTTTCTGCATGCTAAGCAAATGCTTTATGACTAAGCCACGCTCCTAATAAGAACATCAGAGAAGCCATGTTGGATCAGGCCAATAGCCCATCCAGTCCAACACTCTGTCACACAGTGGCCAAAAAACAAACAAACCTTCAAGTGCCATCAGGAGGTTCACAATTGGGGCTAGAAGCCCTTCCGCTTTGCCCCGCCCCCCCCCCAGCACCAAGAATACAGAGCATCACTGCCCCAGACAGTTCCAACAATACGCTGTGGCTAATAGCCACTGATGGACCTCTGCTCCATAGGTTTATCCAATCCCCTCTTGAAGCTGGCTATGCTTGCAGATGCCACCACCTCCTGCGGCAGTGAATTCCACATGTTAATCACCCTTTGGGTGAAGAAGGACTTCCTTTTATCCGTTCTAACTCAACTGCTCAGCAATTTCATTGAATGCTCACGAGTTCTTGTATTGTGAGAAAGGGAGAAAATTTGGGGGTGGAGCCTAGAGGGGATGGAGTTTGAGGAGGGGGAAGGACCTCAGTGGGGTATAATGCCACGTCCCCCATAGCAGCCATTATCTCAGGGGAAACCGACCTCTCCGCAGATCAGTTACATTCAGTGTTCCCTCTAAGCTGAGTTAGCATGAGCTAGCTCACAGATTTTTAGCCTCACGCATTTTTGTCTTAGCTCAGGAAGGAGGATCCCAGAGCACAATAATTGATGCAGCAGCTCACCATTTTAATGCCAGTAGCTCACAACTTTAATACCGGTAGCTCACAAAGAAGAATTTTTGCTCGCCAGACTCTGCAGCTTAGAGGGAACGTTGATTATGATACTGGAAGATCTCCAGGCCCCACCTGGAACTTGGAAATCCTAGCTGGGGAGACTACTCTGTATAGCACCCTGAGCTCTTGGGAAGCAGAGGGGGATTTTCAAAATATGCAATAAATAAACCGGGTCTCCTAGTCAGCCTGTCTGCTTTATACAGGAAGTATAGAGGATCGGCTTGTTAGTGTGTGAGCAGTCGTTCTTCTTGATTGTAGTCTCGCCACAGAGGTTCTTTCCCAGCCGTGCATTGCATAAATTGACCAACCTCATGCATGCATTTTATCCCACTTTCCTCCAAGGTCAGGGTTTGTCATTTTTCAAAGCCCCTCCTAAACTTACTTTGCTCATCCAGACCCTGTCCGCAAAGTCAATCCAAGCTATTTTTCCCCCTCCCTTAAAATGCAAGCGCCTTACATAGCTGAAAGAGCCCCGTGGCGCAGAGTGTTAAAGCTGCAGAACTGCAGTCCTAAGCTCTGCTCTTGACCTGAGTTCTATCCCTGGTGGAAGCTGGGTTTTCAGGTAGCCGGCTCAGCCTTCCATCCTTCCGAGGTTGGCAAAATGAGTTCCCCAGCTTGCTGGGAGGAAAGCGTAGATGACTGGGGAAGGCAATGGCAAACCACCTCTGAATATTTTTTGCCGTGACCTGGGCAGCCCAGGCTAACTCGATCTCATCAGATCTTGGAAGATAAGCAGGGCCAGACCTGGTAAGTATTTGGATAGGAGACCACCAAGGAAGCCCCGGGTTGCTACGCAGAGGCAGGCAAGGGCAAGCCACCTCTGCGTTTCTCTTGCCTTGAAAGCTCTACGGCAAGGTTGGCCATGGGTAGCTCTCCAGATGTTTTTTGCCTACAACTCCCATCAGCCCCAGCCAGCACGGCTAATGGTAAGTATTTGGATAGGAGACCACCAAGGAAGCCCCTGGTTGCTACGCAGAGGCAGGCAAGGGCAAACCACCTCTGCGTTTCTCTTGCCTTGAAAGCTCTACGGCAGGGTTGGCCAAGGGTAGCTCTCCAGATGTTTTTTTGCCTACAACTCCCATCAGCCCCAGCCAGCACGGCCAATGGCTGGGGCTGATGGGAGTTGTAGGCAAAAACATCTGGAGAGCTACCCTTGGCCACCCCTGCTCTACGGGGTCACCGTAAGTCAGCTGTGACGACACTTTCCACCACTTGAAAGCTAAGTAGGGTCAGCCCTGGTTAGTACTTGGATGGGAGACCACCAAGGGTTGCTATGCAGAGGAAGCCAGCGGCAAACCACCTCTGTTGATCTCCTGCCTTGACTTGGATGCCCCAGGCTAGCCCAGTCTCATCAGATCTCAGAAGCTAAGCAGGTTCAACCCCGATCAGTACTTGGATGGGAGACCACCAAGGAAGTCCAGGGTTGCTACGCAGAGGCAGCCAAAGGCAAACCACCTTCAAACATCTCTGGCTTTGAAAACCCTATGGGATTGCCGTAGGTTGACTGTGACTCAACGGCACTTTACACATATCTGACAGAAAGCGTTGCCTCTCGACAGCTTATATCTCCCCTAAGGTATACAAGCTGCCACGAGCATCGAAACTAGCTACTTTACACATAGAGACACGCAGAGATATATAGCATAATTAGACAAGAGGCCTTGTGCCATGAGTATTTCACCCATTATGCAGACAGAACCCAAATTTGCCTTTGAGCATCCCAGAGCCTCCTCTCTCGCTTCCTCCCGTTGCTTTTTGAGCTTGTGACCTATCTAGGGTTGCCAGTCCCCAGGTGGAAGAAACCAAAGCAAACAGCTCCCATGATGCCAGTCTCCAAACAATTAAGAGGTAATCCAAATTGTATCAAAAAGAGCATATATTTATTACAAAAACATGAAGTCAATCAAACTTCCAAGTAGTATAAGAAGATGATTATGATATTGGATTAATATCCCTCCCTCCACTCCGAAGAGTCGCAGAGCGGCTCACAATCTCCTTTACCTTCCTCCCCCACAACAGACACCCTGTGAGGTAGATGGGGCTGGAGAAGGCTCTCACAGCAGCTGCCCTTTCAAGGACAACTCCTGCAAGAGCTATGGCTGACCCAAGGCCATTCCAGCAGCTGCAAGTGGAGGAGTGGGGAATCAAACCCGGTTCTCCCAGATAAGAGTCTGCCCTTTCAAGGACAACCTCTGCCAGAGCTATGGCTGACCCAAGGCCATGCCAGCAGGTGCAAGTGGAGGAGTGGGGAATCAAACCTGGTTCTCCCGGATAAGAGTCTGCCCTTTCAAGGACAACCTCTGCCGGAGCTATGGCTAACCCAAGGCCATTCCAGCAGCTGCAAATGGAGGAATGGGGAAATCAAACCCGGTTCTCCCAGATAAGAGTCTGCCCTTTCAAGGACAACCTCTGCCGGAGCTATGGCTGACCCAAGGCCATGCCAGCAGGTGCAAGTGGAGGAGTGGGGAATCAAACCTGGTTCTCCCGGATAAGAGTCTTCCCTTTCAAGGACAACCTCTGCCAGAGCTATGGCTGACCCAAGGCCATCTCAGCAGGTGCAAGTGGAGGAGTGGGGAATCAAACCTGGTTTTCCCGGATAAGAGTCTGCCCTTTCAAAGACAACCTCTGCCAGAGCTATGGCTGACCCAAGGCAAGTGGAGGAGTGGAGAATCAAACCCGGTTCTTCCAGATAAGAGTCCGCACACTTAACCACTACACCAAACTGGCTCTTCCACACCAAACTGGCTCTTCCACGTGTCCTCAAGCAGCCAGTTCCTGCTTCTTCAACAAGTGAATGTTAGTGATTTAAACGAATCTTGGGTCAACGTGTTAATTATTCATTTAAGTCCAATACCTTGAATATATGCAGACATATATAGAAGTTTTATCTACTGTCATCTCCATAGAAGCGTTTTCTACTGTTGTAAAAGCTTGGCGTTCTT
Organism: Heteronotia binoei; assembly: GCF_032191835.1. Classification (NCBI taxonomy): domain Eukaryota; kingdom Metazoa; phylum Chordata; class Lepidosauria; order Squamata; family Gekkonidae; genus Heteronotia; species Heteronotia binoei. The sequence goes on along the minus strand of NC_083239.1, from coordinate 49,771,707 downwards.
ACCGGGTGTTGAAAATCGTCTGTGAAAAGCTTGAAGAAGCTTATTGCGAAACAGGGGCACAAGTACAATCCTGTCGCCTTACGGATGGCTGTTTAGCATCTGTTAAAATTTTTAACATGCAATTGTTGAAGAAGTAGGAACTGGCTGCTGGGAGACACATTCCTTATACCACTTAGAAGTTTGATTGACTTCATGTTTTTGTAATAAATATATGCTCTTTTTGATACAATCTGGATTACTGTTTAATTGTTTGGAGACTGGCATCACGGGAGCTGTTTGCTTTGGTTTCTTCTGCCTTTTTTGCTGTGATTCTCCATTTTGGTTGAACAATCCCCCAGGTGGGGGCGCGGGATCCCCCGGTTTGGAGGCCTTCCCCCCCCCCCGCTTCAGGGTCATCGGAAAGCAGGGGGAGGGGAGGGAAATGTCTGCTTCGTGACCCAGCTGGCATCATGATCCCCTGCCCCCACCTGGGGATTGGCAACCCTACACACTAGCCCCCATGCAGATAGCAAAATCCATACAGCGGGGACAGCGACAATTTTCCACACAAAAAAAAGAAAGAAAGAACCCCCCTGTTTTCAACAGGAAAACAACAGCCTATCCCCCACATGCAATCTCCACTGTCTCTCTAGTCCACACCCAGCCCCGTTAAGCCTTAGCGGCCGAATGTTGAGCAAACACAGGTCTCATCTGATTCTTGCAGAAAGCAGATGCTTTTCAATAACTCGTGCACAAAAGTTAATCATTACACTGTGGTGTGGGAGGGGGCCGGGAGGGGGGGTTGGGGGAGGAGGAGAGCCCAGGGCCGTGGACTGAGATCTTACGCCGGGTGCTATCTGTGGCTGGTGGATGCAACCCTCCTGGCGCAGCTCAGGAGACTTCGATATCAGAGAACCAGGGGTGGAATTCTAGCAGGAGCTCCTTTGCATATTAGGCCACACACCCCTGATGTAGCCAGTCCTCCAAGAGCTTACAAGGCTCTTTTTTGTAAGCTCTTGGAGGATTGGCTACATCAAGGGGTGTGTGGCCTAATATGCAAAGGAACTCCTGCTAGCATTCCATCCCTGCAGAGAACCAAAAAGAAGACGCAGAAAAAGCATAGAAAAGGGCAACTAGAATGATTAAAGGGTTGGAACACAGCCATCCCTATGAAGAAAGGTTAAAACGCTTGGGGCTCTTTAGCTTGGAGAAACGTTGACTGAGGGGTGACATGACAGAGGTTACAAGATTGTGCATGGGATAGAGAAGGTAGAGAAAGAAGTCCTTTTCTCCCTTTCTCACAATACAAGAACTCGTGGGCATTCAATGAAATTGCTGAGCAGTTGGGTTAGAATGGATAAAAGGAAGTACTTCTTCACCCAAAGGGTGATTAACATGTGGAATTCACTGCCACATGAGGTGGCGGCAGCTACAAGCATAGACAGCTTCAAGAGGGGAATTGATGAGCATATGGAGGAGAGGTCCATCAGTAGCTATTAGCCACAACTTATCGTTGGAACTCTCTGTCTGGGGCAAGTGATGCTCTGTATTTTTGGTGCTTGGGGGGGGGGGGCACAGTGGAAGGGCTTCTAGTCCCACTGGTGGATCTCCCGATGGCATTTGAGGGTTTTTTTAGTCGCTGTGTGACACAGAGTGTAGGACTGGATGGGCCATTGGCTTGATCCAACATGGCTTCTCTTATGTTCTTATGTGACACTGAGTGTTGGACTGGATGGGCCATTGGCCTGATCCAACATGGCTTCTCTTATGTTCTTATGTGACACAGAGTGTTGGACTGGATGGGCCATTGGCCTGATCCAACATGGATTCTCTTATGTTCTTAGAAGAATAGAAGAGAAGGAGGAGGAGTGTGTGTGAGAGTGTGCCAAAATGATTTGTCTGCACACAAAGAATCATGGTGGTCAGAAATTGGCCAGCGGCCAAGGTCCCAAGCCAGCTAGAGAAGGTTCAAGGAAAATGGCCGAGAGATACTAATTCTCCCACTCCCCAATCTTTCCTTCAAGGGTTGCAGGATGGCCGATGTTCAAGTCCACCATCCTCCAGCTGACGTTTTTGACACAGCTGACAGTGTGGCCGCACAGCCTTGGTTCTAGCTAGAAGCACACCCATCGAGTCCCCCCCCGCACCCCCCAGGCTGCAGGCTCTTTCTGAATGAGCCCAGGAGCTAGATGTGCCTCTGTTGTCATGCAAAGAAAGAAGAAGAGACTGTAATTGGGGGCATCCGATGAGCCAAGCATGGTGCCCTAGAGTGGAGGGCAGTAGCCCTCTCCCCGTAGTTCCCTTGCTCCCTTTGCAGCCGCTCTGGCTGGCCACTTCCTCCCCCTTTGTTGCTCTGACTTTGCCAGCTAAGCCACGCCACGTGGAGGCTACTGTGGTCGCATTCGAGAAACAGCCACTACACCGACACAACCTACCGATGAGGGTTTGGGTGCCTCCTGTTTCTCACACCTCATGGTATGCTTCATTCCAGATTCTTCTAAATCTTTGGGGATTGAAAGTAGGATTGCTAATCCCCAGGTGGGGATGGGGGATCCCCCGGTTTGGAGGCCCTCCCACCTTGGGTTGCCAAGTCCAATTCAAGAAATATCTAGGGACTTTGGGGGTGGAGCTAGGAGACTGGGGGTGGAGCTAGGAGACTTTGGGGGTGGAGCCAGGAGACATTGGGGGTGGAGCCAGGAGACATTGGGGATGGAGCCAGGAGCAAGGGTATGACAAGCATAATTGAACTTCAAAGGGAATTCTGGTCATCACATTGAAAGGGACCGCAAACCTTTTTACATGCCTTCCCTCCGTAGGAAATAAAGTTAGGGGCACCTTCTTTGGGGGCTCATAGAATTGGACCCTTTGGTCCAATCTTTTTGAAACTTGGGGGGTATTTTGAGGAGAGGCACTGGATGCTATACTGAAACTGTGATGCATCTACCTAAAAAAACAATCCCCCCCCAGAGCTAGGGTTGCCAAGTCCAATTCAAGAAATATCTGGGGACTTTGGGGGTGGAGCCAGGAGACTTTGGGGGTGGAGCCAGGAGACATTAGGGGTGGAGCCAAGATCAAGGTTGTGACAAGCTTAATTCAACTCCAAAGGGAGTTCTGGCCATCACATTTAAAGGGACGGCACACCTTTTCAATTCCCTCCTTCCATAGGAAATAATGAAGGATAGGGGCACCTTCTTTTGGGGCTCATAGAATTGGACCCCCTGATCCAATCTTTTTGAAACTTGGTGGGTATTTTGGGGAGAGGCACTAGATGCTATAATGAAAATTTGGTGCCTCTATCCCAAAAGACAGCCCCCCTAGAGCCCCAGATACCCGCAGATCAATTCTCCATGATTTTCTTTAGGAATAAATCTCCATAGGGAATAACAGAGTTCCCAGCAGACATTTCTCTCCCCTCCCCCTGCTTTCTGACGACCCTGAAGCGGGGGGAGGGCCTCCAAACCGGGGGATCCCCTGCCCCCACCTGGGGATTGGCAACCCTACCCAGAGCCCCAGATACCCACGGATCAATTCTCTATTATTTCCTATGGGAAGAAGTCTCCATAGGGAATAATAGAGTTTCCAGTAGCCATTTTCCTCCCCCTCCCCCCGCTTTCTGATGACCCTGAAATGGGGGGAGGGCCTCCAAACCGGGGTATCCCCTGTCCCCACCTGGGGATTGGCAACCCTATCTGCACATGGTTTTCACTTTCATTTTCTGCCCAGGTTTTTTGGTGCCCCAAAGGCTACCTTTCTAGACACTGTAGCTGTCTTTGGCGGCTCTCCTTTGACCTGCTGAACTCTCAGCAGGACTGTAAAATGACACTCTCACTCCCCAAAATATATATACAATTGTATTCAATATATATTCAGTCTTTTCCAAAACATATCCAGAACATATCCTCTTGTAAATATCTCAGTGGTGCAGACAAAAAACCATCTCGTGCACAACGCTCCTACTGTCCAAACAGTACAAAATTAATTAAAGTCCAACGAATCAGAAAAAGAACCGGTCCATTTTGTTTCGGGAAGGACCCTTCTCTAGGGGACCGTCTTTTATATTTATGGGCTCAGTAGTGTTGTAGTGCTGTATTTCATACCCTGGCCTTCCAAAATGATATTTGATATGAAATCTCTTATTGGAACGCTATCAAATGCTGCAGGATAGAGACTAAGCAAATACAAAAAAGTCGCACGGAAAGGAAGAACGGAGAGAACAGGCTCAGTGTAAAATAGCTTTTCAATACAATATCCAAACACTTGTACTAATGTCTTGCAAAAAGTCTAGGCAACGCTTTCATTATGTAAACCCAGTTTATTTTACCACAAAGCAATCAGCCTTGGAAAGGTGTGGATTGGTCCAAATTCATATGCCATGTTGATTCTACTGAACATGTTGATTCTACTGAAAACGAGAGTGAAGCGATAGTAAAAGGAAGGAGCTGTGTTTTGTAAAGTGATAAGCTTTGGGCTGAGATGAAGCACGGAAGCGAAACAGGAAAAGTAAGATCGATTGAACCTGTCGCATTATTGATTAATCTGCTGTCAATATAATATATATATGCAGCTAACGAAAACAAACGGACATAGTGGATGAACAAAATAGGAGTCAATTGCACCTTTAAGAGCAACTTAGTTTTATTCAGAATGTAAGCTTTTGTGTGTATGTACACTTCTACCGATGAGGAATGAGGTACAGTAAGCAGAACCACATATAGCTGGTGGGGTTTGGAATGCCAAGTGGTACAAAGTTAAAAACTAATAGCAGAATAGTAAAATTAACGAATTCAGAAATAATTAACAGGCATTCTCACATTCTGACACGTTTCTGTTTTATGGTTTCCCACGCTAATTCAACCCAGATCAAAGGTTTTCTGAATTTGTTAATTTTACTATTCTGCTCTTGGTTTTTAACTTTGTACCCCTTGGCATCTCAAACCCCATCAGCTATATGTGGCTCTGCTTACTGTACCTCATTCCTCGTCTGAAGAAGTGTGCATGCACACGAAAGCTTACATTCTGAATAAAACTAAGTTGGTCTTAAAGGTGCAATTGACTCCTATTTTGTTCTACTACTTCAGACCAACACGGCCGTCTATATAGACATAGTGGATGTATGGCATATGAATTTGGACCAATCCAAATTGGCGTTCTCTTCATTCTTCCTTTCCGTGTAACTTTTTTGCATTTGCTTAGTCTCTATCCTGCAGCATTTGATAGCGTTCCAATAAGAGATTTCATATCAAATATCATTTTGGAAGGCCAGGATATGGAATACAGCACTACAACACTACTGAGCCCATAAATATAAAAGGCGGTCCCTTGAAGAAGGGTTCTTCCCGAAATGAAATGGACCGGTTCTTTTTCTGATTCGTTGGACTTTAATTAATTTTGTATTGTTTGGACAGTAGGAGTGTTGCGCACGAGATGTTTTTTTTGTCTGCACCACTGAGGTATTTACAAGAGGATATGTTCTGGATAACTGTATACCGAGTCCGTTACAAGGTGCTGGTTATTACCTTTAAAGCCCTATATGGCCAAGGACCTGCCTACCTTAGGGACCGTCTCTCTCCATATGTTCCCCAGAGGGCACTGAGATCTAGTTCACAAAATCTACTGAAAATCCCTGGGCCAAAGGAGGCCAAATTGAAAGTAACAAGGGAGCGGGGCCTTCTCGATAACAGCACCCCAATGGTGGAGCCAGCTGCCAGAGGAGGTGTGGGCCCTACGGGACCTTAATCAGTTCCGTAGGGCTTGCAAAACCGTCCTTTTCCAGCTGGCATATTAAGATGGAACCATCGCATCGATAAGCTATGTTGCTATGTTTACATGTATATTAAGAAGGTAGCACCATTAATTTATACTGTAATTTAAATTTTAATCTAATTGCTGTTTTTAGGAAATGTATTTTATAGGTTATGTTGTATTTATTGTTATATCATGGTGTGACCCACCATGTCCTGTCAGCTGTCCTGAGCCTGCCTCGGCGGGGAGGGCAGGGTATAAATAAAAATGTATTTTATTATTATTATTATTATGAAGGTAAAGGAGATTGTGAGCCACTTTGAGACTCTTCGGAGTGGAGGACGGGATATAAATCCAATTATTATTATTATTATTATTATTATTATTACTATTATTATTATTATTAATATGTTTTGGAAAAGACTGAATACATATTGAACACAATTGTATATATATTTTTCTACATGGAGTGAGAGTGTCATTTCACAGTTTCCTTACCTCCGTGGTCCCGTTCTCCGCTGATGAACTCTCAGCAGGAGACAGAAAGAAAGGGAGAGCTGTTTGCCTTCGCTGAGCTCCACCTGTTGACGCTTTGGCTCCCCCCTTAAACCCCACAGCCAGGCAAGGGACATGAGTTCCGTCCCTTGGCCCCACTGGCCTTACACCTGGGTCAAGCTTGCTCCTTGCCAGAGTTATGCCAATGAAGAACTAGCAACCCCAGTGTTGGGAGATAGCTGGTATTCTGTGGCCTAAGACCTTGTCAAGGTCAGAAAGAGACGGAGGAAGACAACATCCATACGGGGCATTGTAGACTGGCAGGGTGAAGGCCCTGTATGAAAGAGGCCTGGTATAAAAACTAGAAATCAATGACAAAAAAAATTGTGTTCTGTATAGGGTTGCTAATCCCCAGGTGGGGGCAGGGGATCCCCCGCTTTGGAGACCCTCCCCCCGCTTCAGGGTCATCAGAAAGCGGGGGGAGGAGAGGGAAATGTCTGCTGGGAACTCTATTATTCCCTATGGAGATTTATTCCCATAGAAAATCATGGAGAATTGATCTGCAGGTATCTGGGGCTCTGGGGGGGCTGTTTTTTGGGGTAGAGGCACCAAATTTTCAGTATAGCATCTAGTGCCTCTCCCCAAAATACCCCCCAAGTTTCAAAAAGATTGGACCAGGGGGTCCAATTCTATGAGCCCCAAAAGATGGTGCCCCTATCCTTCATTATTTCCTATGGAAGGAAGGAATTGAAAAGGTGTGCCGTCCCTTTAAATGTGATGGCCAGAACTCCCTTTGGAGTTCAATTATGCTTGCCACAGCCTTGATCTTGGCTCCACCTCTAATGTCTCCTGGCTCCACCCCCAAAGTCCCCAGATATTTCTTGAATTGGATTTGGCAAGCCTAGTTCTGTAATATGCTACATACAAAACCATGCAAAGAAATTCATACAAGGTAAACAACACATAACAAGCGAAAAATATCAAATATCAAAAGTCCCAAAGGCTCAGTTATAAACAGTGTCCTTAAAGCAGGGGTGGGGAACCTCCATCCCGAGGGCCGTATGTGGCCCTTGAGGTCACATGGTGTGGCCCTTGGGGATTGCTGGGCCGAACCGAGCCATGTGGCAGCCTCCCTGGGGCCTGGCTGGCCAGTGAGGATTGTGGGGCCCAGCTGCGCTGTGCAGCAACCTCCCCAGGGCCAGGCAGGGATCACAGGGCCCAGATGTACTGTGTGGCAGCCTCCCCGGTGCCTGGCTGGCCAGTCAGAATTGCTGCAGGGCCTGGAAAAGTTGCTGTCACAGTTCAGTTTGCACTTCGTTATCCCAGATGGTGTGGCCTAATATGTTAATGAGTGTGTGACCTAATATGCTAATATTAGGGGATGTGGTCTAATATGCTACTGAGTTACTGCTGGCCTTTTTCTACAAAAAAGCCCTGGACCTATGAATTTGCCTAGGGCGGTGGGCCGTGTGTGTGTGTGTGCCAGATTAGGCTCTCCCCACGTGACTTCAAATAGAAAAACAATTATTTGCATTAATTTTGCCGGCTGAATCGTTCTCCCTCGGCGGAGCACTGTTTTTTAAGTTGATAATTTTTTACGGTCCGTGGATGATGTTATAAATATCCATATGGCCCTTGGCAGAAACAAGGTTCCCCACCCCTGCCTTAAAGGGTAGCAGAAAGTCTTCCTCCAATAGTATATTGCTGGCAATAATCTCAAAGTAGATGTATTATGGTGTATGAAAGCCTCCTGAAATATAAATGGAAATAACGGCACTGGATTCCTACTCGGTAGGGTTGCCAAGTCCAATTCAAGAAATATCTGGGGACTTTGGGGGTGGAGCCAGGAGACATTGGGGGTGGAGCCAGGAGCAAGGTTGTGACAAGCATCATTGAACTCCAAAGGGAGTGCTGGCCATCACATTTAAAGGGACAGCACACCTTTTCAATGCCTTCCCTACATTAGAAATAATGAAGGATAGGGGCACCTTCTTTTGGGGCTTATAGAATTGGGACTCCCTGGTATTTTGGGGAGAGGCACTGGATGCTATGCTGAAAATGTGATGTCTCTACCTCAAAAAACACAGGGCCCCCCAGAGCCCCAGATATCTGTGGATCAATTCTGGATTGATATAATGGATCAATTCTCCATTATACCCTATGGCAATTGGTCTTCATAGGGAATAATGGCGTGCACAGCAGACATCCCCCCCCCCGCTTTTTGATGACCCTGAAGTGAGGGGAGGGCCTCCAAACCAGAGGATCCCCTGTCCCCACCTGGGGATTGGCAACCCTACTATTTGGCATCGTTTATGGTCAGAACTGCGACGGTATCTGATCGTCTTCGAGCCTGACTTTCGTTTGTGATTTAGCCTCCAGCTTCCAGGAGGCTGCTCAAAACAAGTCCTGCGAATAGGCATCAGGTAATCCCACTACCACCAAACAACCAAATAATCAAAATTATAATCATATTCTGCAAATTAAGCGTCATTTACGCTAATGCCTTGCATGGGTCCTATCCCATGGCTCTTATTGCAGATTCCACAGCAGATTGTCGATAACCGAGGCCATCCCGTTCTTAAATGATGCGTACACATTTTTAAAAGTTCAGTCGCCGAATTGTAAGCACAAAGCTCTGAGGCCCAGGACCTTCCCGGGGGGAGGGGAGAGGGGGCCATGACCATTCATTGCAGGGGCGGTCAAGTTTGCTTAATGCAACAGCCATATAGAATAGACGTCAGATGTTTGAGAGTCGCAAGACATGAACATCAGATATTTGAGAGAAGGAAGGGAGGAAGGGAAATAGATTGGGGAGAGAGAGGTGGAAAGAAAGCAGCTTTAACTTTAAATGCGTTCTCCAAGCTGCCGGCTGGCTTGGCTTGGCAAAGTGATTTAAAGAGACAAATGCCTTCTCCAAGCCGGCCAATGGGGTGGTGGGGGCATCAAGAGCCACACAATATGTGTGAAAGCGCCACATGTGGCTCCCAAGCCACAGCTTGGCCACCCCTGTGCTAGGGTCACCGGCTCTGGACTGAGAAATACTTGGATTTTTTTGGGGGGGAGGGGGGCCTAGAGAGAACAGGGTTTGGGGATAGAAGGGAACTCTATTATATCCCACGGAGACTGATTCCCATAGGGTATAATGGAGAATTGATCCATCTGTATCTGGGGCTCAGGGGGGGGCATTTTTTGAGGTAGAGGCACCAAATTTTCAGCGTAGCAACTGGTGCCTTCTCCTCAAAACACCCGCCAAGTTTCAAAAAGATTGGATTGAGGGTCCAATTCTATGAGCCCCAAAAGAAGATGCCCCTATCCTTCATTATTCCCAAATGGAGGGAAGGCATTTCAAAGGCATGCAGTCCCTTTAAATGCGAAGGCCAGAACTCCCTTCGGAGCACAATTGTGCTTGTCACATCCTTGCTCTTGGCTCCACCCCGCAAAGTCCCCAGATATTTCTTGAGTCGGACCTGGCAACCCTAAATATAGACTTTATATAGGACACAGGCAAATCCAATTAATGATATTATTTTTACTTAAAATACAAACAAAAGCAAGTGACTCCTAGCACTGAAAGCAACTGATCTACTGGGGAACCCACAAAAGTCCCAATAAATGTATTTAATCCTATGTAAGACTATGTTTTTCCCCCAGGGGATACCATAAAATGGGGAATGCCTCACATTTCCATACAACCACTTGCTTGCGGGCCAGGTAGGAGGCCTGCGCAGGCTGGTTCTGGCCTGTGGGCCTTCTGTTTGACACCCCTACATGCCCTCCTTAATCCAGAAGACATTTCTGCCACCCACCGTAAATAGCTACTCTGCTATCACAAACCTGGTTCATGCACGGAGGCCTTCATGCCCAAGTACAAAACACAGTCAGCACACGCCATCTTGGGCAAAAGACAGACCTGCCTCTTTTTGTCCCTGGGACACAAGGCGGGTAGGGTCTACATTCCCAATTTTGAGCCCCTCTGGCGGGGTACAGCTCACCTGTTCTCCTGGCCTTCTAGGATTTCTCCCACCAGGGCATCACCCGCAAGACTCAGATCTCGAGAATCAACTGCATATTAGCTCCACAGCAATGGAGAAAGATGCCGAGCCAGCCGGCCTGCAGGCAGCTACACTCTGAGAGGCAGGATCCAGACGGGAGACAAATCCCCAGTGTTGATCTTCCCTGCACGGCACCTGGAAGCAGTTTGGGGTTGTCTCAGAGGTAGCCCCAAAAAAGGATGCAATTTATTCTATGCAGGGCTGGCAAGCTGCATAGGCACAGCGATAACCCTGCCCTCTCATCCACAGGGATATATATATATATATATATATACATACATATACATATTTGCTTTGAATGGGAGCTATCAGCCGATTAAAATTTTTTTGAGTTGATGAACTGTCTGGATTGCAAGCAATAACGGTTAAATAAATCTGCGCCTCAACCCCCCCCCCCTCGAAAAAAAGACACACAGTTCCTTTTCGAGACACCGAACGCAGAACAGCTCGCAGTTTCAGAAAGAGACGTTCCCCTCGACATCAGAAGAAAAGGCCATCTTGGAAAACGTTCCCTCTTCCATTTTCACGTTACGGCAACCCACACGAAGCCGAGACTACCTCTGTGACCAAACGGCACGCGGCTCCCACCACTTAAAAATTGCTCCCCTCGCTTAAACCCAATGAAGGTTCACCTGAGCTGATTTTTTGACATGCTAAAAAAAAAAAAAAAAATCGGCACACAACAGGTACCAAATTGTCAGCGACCATCGTTTCGTTTGCCAGGTATCTCCCACGACTTTCTGTCCTTGTCCCCATACGCTTGCCACTTCTTTTGCCAGCTAGGGGCTTTCAAACATTTATTTTTAAATTTTAAACCCGAGAGTGGAGCGCACGCACCTCTAAATGGTCAGTTTTCTTCCCAAAGGGTCTCCCTTTTCCAACATTCCCCCCCACACCAACTTTTCCAGAATTTCACACCGCTCAGTCGACGGAGCCATTTTCTAGCACAAGCTCGACGGACACCATTTTCTCCTCTGCTCCTCTGTTCCCCCCGCCCTTCGCACACTGCTGTACACCTAGCAATGTTTTCAAAGAAGTTGCATTTCTGGCCGCCTGCGAAACGATATGTTTCATTTTTTAAAAAGTCAAGGGGAAGGCAAAGAGGGGCCCAAAAAGAGGGTGGCCAAAAAGGAGCACACGTATACACACACACAGACACACACACACATATACACGGATTACGGAGCAAACCACACCAGATGGTCAACAAAATAGGAATCTGCCCGCCTAGGGATGGTCCAAGAAGGGAGCCTCAACATATTAGCAACAAATGCAGATACAAACGCCTAAAGAAAAGGCAGAAAAGGTGTAGGGAAGCCAGCCTCCAGGTGGGACCTGGAGATCCTCTGGTATTACAGCTCATCTCCAGACTACAGAGATCAATTCCCTTGGAGAAAATGGGTGCTTGGGAGGTTGGAATCTATGGCGTTGTACCCCACTGAGGTGCCTGTCCTCTCAAGGCTCTGTCCCCAAATCTCCAGGAGTTTCCCAATCTGGCAAACCTACCACCACCCATCTCCCACCAGCCCTACAAGAGAAAGAAAAGCAGAAGCAGATATGAAAGACTGAAGAATAGCCGGGATTCGGGAAAGGGTGGGCTCAACTGTTTTGCCGTGACGACCACACTCCAAAACACAACATCCTCTTGCAGCAAATTCCACATTTTAATCACTTAAGAACATCACAGCCGTGCTGGATCAAACCAGTGGTCCATCTCTAACCTGGAAGGCCGTGCTGGGTGCAAAGAATCTTACCTTCTAGATAGGTTTTTTTTAAAAAAAATACGAATAGAGCAGGATACTAGTCCTCATGGCTCCTGTAAAAGGAAAGCATGGCTGGTGCAAAAGATTAACAGCTGCTATAGTCACACAACAGGAGTTGTGATGCAGATTGCAATCCCATGTGCGTGTGTGTGTGGGGGAGCCAAGTATATAAACCTCACAGAGTTGCCAACCTCCAGGTGAGGTCTGGAGGACTCCTGGATTACAACCAGTCTCCAGAGACCAGTTCCCCTGGAGAAAACGGCTGCTTTGGAAGGTGGACTGTATGGCATTATATCTTGCTGAAGCTCCGCCCCTCCTCAAACCCTATCCTCTCTACATGCCACTCTACAGATGCCAGCCTCCAGATGGGACTCAGGGATCCCATGGGATTACATCTCAACTCCAGGTCGGGGAGAAAACAGATACTTTGGAGGGTGGACGTTATGGCACAGTACCCCAACTGAGGCATCCCTGCCCTTCCTAGGCCCTAGCCTAAAATCTCCAGGAGTTTTCCCAAACTGGATCTGGCAACCCCACCCTCCTGATCCCCTGCCAGTGGCCAGAAGGTGGTGGTGGTGGGGGAAACCCGGCAACCCTGCCCAATCTCTATGCCTCAATTGCCATATATTTCCCAGCCCAGACCTGGTCACCCTATAAGCCAACCTATTTTGACAAGAGAAGGAAAAGAAAAAGGAAAGGTCCTCCCCCGTGCAAGCACCAGTCATTTCAGACTCTGGGGGTGATGTTGCTTTCACAACGTTTTCACGGCAGATTTTTTTACGGGGTGGTTCACCATTGCCTTCCCCAGTCATCTACACTTCCCCCCCCCAGCAAGCTGGGGACTCATTTGACTGACCTCAGAAGGATGGAAGGCTGAGTTAACCTCGAGCCGGCTACCTGAAAACCCAGCTTCCGCCGGGGATCAAACTCAGGTCATGAGCAGAGCTTAGGACTGCAGTACTGCAGCTTTAACACTCTGTGCCACGGGGCTCTTCATAACACTCTTAATGACAAGAGAACTAACAGTTAAATCCTACGTCGAGTTATTCCATTTAGGCATAACTTAATTCTCCATAGTTTTATGAACACAGCAACAGGAAAGCAACAAACAGATGGATTCGTTTGACTGCTTGGTCCAGTTACGCTCTCTCTGCCTACTCTACCTCACAGGGATAGTGTAAGGATGACGTAGAGGAGGGGAGAACTGCGAAGGCCGCGACAAGCCCCTCAGAGGAAGGGCAGGATAAAAAAACATGGAAGAGATCAATTTTTGCCTCAGACTCGAAGAGCTCTGCTGGGGATTCAGGGCCTGGGGGTTAAGACATCAGAAGAGGCCTGCTGGATCAGACCAGTAGTCCACGTAGACTAGACCAACATCCTGTCTCACACAATGGCCAGCCAGTTCCTCTGGAGGGCCAGAAAGAGGACTGAGAGGCTGAGGCCTTCCCCTGAGGATGCCTCCTGCTGCTGGGAATCGGCATTTCCCTTTAGTCATTGTGGCTAGTAGCCACTGGTAGACCTCTGGTAGTCATTGTGGCTAGTAGCCACTGGTAGACCTCTCCTCCCTGAATCCCTCCAATCCCCTTCTATGGCCCTCACGACATCCTCTGGCAGCGAATTCCACGTTTTAATCACTTGAGAACCATAACAGCATGTGCTGGCTCAAACCAGTGGTCCAGAAATCTACGGTACCTCGCACAGTGGCCAACCAGTTCCTCTGGAGGGCCAACAACAGGGCAGAGAGGCTGAGGCCTTCATAAGAACATCAGAAGAGCCCTGCTGGATCAGACCAGTGAGGGTCCACCTAGTCCAGCCTTCTGCCTCACACAGTGGCCGACCAGTTCCTCTGGAGGGCCAACAACAGGGCAGAGAGGCTGAGGCCTTCATAAGAACATCAGAAGAGCCCTGCTGGATCAGACCAGGGAGGGTCCATCTAGTCCAGCCTCCTGTCTCACACAGTGGCCAACCAGTTCCTCTGGAGAGCCAACAACAGGGCAGAGAGGCCGAGGCCTTCATAAGAACATCAGAAGAGCCCTGCTGGATCAGACCAGTGAGGGTCCATCTAGTCCAGCCTCCTGCCTCACACAGTGGCCAACCAGTTCCTCTGGAGGGCCACCAACAGGGCAGAGAGGCCGAGGCCTTCCCCTGAGGTTGCCTCCTGGCACTGGGATCCAGAGGTTTAGTGCCTCTGAAGGGGGAGGTTCCCCTCAGCCAGCACGACTAGCAGCCATTGACAGACTTATCCTCTATGAATCTATCTAATCCCCTTTCGAAGCTGCTTCTTCCTGTGGCCGTCATAGATCCAAGTGGGCAGCTGTGTTATTAGAACAAGATAGGAGTCAAGTTGCACCTTTAAGACCAATTTAGTTTTATTCAGAATGTAAGCTTTCGTGTGCTCTAAGCGCACTTCATCAGACGAGGAATCCGGTTCAGTGAGCAGAGCCACACAGAGCTGGTAGGCAGTGGCTCAGAATGCAAAATGGTACAAATTTAAGATTCAATGATTCTGTTCTACTATTCTGTTGCATTCTGAGCCACTGCCTACCAGCTGTGTGTGGCTCTGCTCACTGTACCGGATTCCTCGTCTGATGAAGTGTGCTTAGAGAACAAACGAAAGCTTACGTTCTGAATAAAACTAAGTTGGTCTTAAAGGTGCCACTTGACTCCTATTTTGTTCTGTGGCCATCATGACATTCTCTGGCAGCGAATTCCACCTTTTAATCACTCTCTGTGTAAAGTTGTATTTCCTCTTATCCATTCTGAACCTACTGTCCATCAGTTCCACTGGATGCCCTCGAGTTTCAGTATTTTGGGAGAGAGAGAGAAAAAGTTCTCTTTGACCGCTCTCTCCATCCCTTGCAGAATTTTATAAACCTCTATCATGACCCCCCCCCCCTTAGTAATCTCTTTTCTAAATGGAAAAGTCCAAGAACCCCACTCTTCAGCCTTTTCTCACAGGAAAAGTGCTCTAATCCACTCATAATTTTGGTTGCCCTCCTCTGTATTTTACACACTTGTACTGTGTAGAGAAGTATTTCCTTTTGTCCCTCCTGAACCCTTGGGAGTTCTGCAGCCTCCTCCTCAGATTAGTCAGGAAAACTACAAATTCAATAGGCCACTGCCATTTGCCTCCTATTTGGCTTAAATTCCCATGCCTAAACACACAGATGGCGACTTTGGAAAACAGGTGCCTCCCCCACCCAAGACACGTCTGGATTGGAAACAATTCCCAGCTGCTCGTGTAGGCAACTCAAAGCCATTGGAGGAAAGCGATGGCATTAAAAAACACCCCCTCCCCCCGACTTTGGCATCAGGAACTCAGTGACATGGGGCGGGGGGCATACCTTGGCGATCAACTTATATCAGTTTTACACTGTGGTTTCCTCTCAAGAGCTCTGGAAATTGTTTCTTGATGAGGGTGTCAAAAAAATCTTGTCTTTGGTCCATTCACAAAATCTTGGGTAACAGAACATAAAAAAAGATGGTGAAACCAGTTGGTGCAAAGATACTTTCAAGTGCAGGGGGCAGGTGGAAGAAAAGGATCTGGGCTGATTTTGTACATGGAAAAACAAAGAAGGGAAAGAAACTTAACCCAAAGACTGGAATAAGAAACCTGAAAGGTTAATATGCAATTAAAGGGCCAAACATTAAAAACAAACTGTAAAATAAATCATAAACCAACATACATGTATTTATTGTAGAAAGCTAAAACCATTTAAGGGCCCATCATAAGCATCTATCCTAACTCTTGGCACATAGGCTCTGACCTTTCACCTATCCTGATCAATTCTGGACCATGTGGCATACAATAAGTCACTGGATGCAATATGTATGCCCTTGATTAAGACATAAGGCTGTAGAATAAGAGGCCTCAAGAATATCTTTAAGCCTTTGTCACTTCATTAAATTTCCTTGTGGTCCAGCATTGTTCTATTGTTTTATTCTATTCTGTATTATGAGCCAATATGTGTACTTACCTTTCTGACCTCTGAAGAAGACCATTCTAGGTTGAAACGCGTCAGGTCAAGTTGAGTGGATTCCCATTGTGGTTTTAGGATTGTACATAGGATCGAGGCTTACGATGGGCCCTAAATGGACTTAGCTTTCTACAATAAATACATGTATGTTGGTTTATGATTTATTTTACAGTCTGATTTTGTTAGGGCTGCCAAGACCCTGGTCTGGGCAGAGAATCTCCCACCTGGGAAGTTTCCAACCCGCTGGCCTAATGTGGAACTTCCCCTTGCATCACTGGTGCAATGACGTCACCTAGAAGTGACGTTATCAAAATGGCAGCGCCCAGGCAGGGGCACTCTAGGCGTTTCTGGGAAAACTCTATGGTACCTCCCAAATGGCTAGAGCATCCAGGGAAACCATAGAGTTTTCCCAGAAACGCCTAGAGCGGCCCGGCACAGGTACCGCCATTTTGATGATGTCACTTCCAGGTGATATCATTTTGGGGTGTGTGCGTGCGTTGAGAACGTGAATGTCCCCTGCCAGGGGATGAAGAGGACTTGGCAACCCTAGATTTTATACGTGCCAAGTTGGTGGTTTTACCACTAAGCCACAGCTGTTTCCTTGAGGTATACATGAACACACAAAGTGGCCTTATCCCAAGTTAGGGCTGACAACTCTGGGTTTGGAAATGCCAGGGGATTTGAGGGTGAAGCCCAGAAAAGTGGGGTGCAGAGAGGAGAGAGACCTTGATAGGATATCGTGCC
This sequence comes from Heteronotia binoei, assembly GCF_032191835.1. NCBI lineage: Eukaryota > Metazoa > Chordata > Lepidosauria > Squamata > Gekkonidae > Heteronotia > Heteronotia binoei. The sequence goes on along the minus strand of NC_083239.1, from coordinate 49,754,955 downwards.
ATGAAGTCCAACTTCCAAAGCAGCCATTTTCTCCAGCAGAAGTGGATCAATGTTTAAAATAATTAAACAATAAAAAAGATAAATGTTTTATGTAGGGTTCCCATTCCCTCATCCTAGCAGGGGTATTTCAGGGCCTCCAACCCACTGGTATGGAGATGGCTGGTGGAGGGAGCCCTACCCCTGAAGAACTCCATCGTTGTCCGACATGATGACATCACCTAGAAGTAACTACATTGTGCCTGGGATGTTGCATGGGGGGACACTCTAGCATTTGGGTTTAAAAACTATGGTCCCCCACCGGCAACCAGATAAGAAGAAGAAGAATCACAGATTTATACCCCGCCCTTCTCTCTGAATCGGAGACTCAAAGTGACTTACAATCTCCTTTATCTTCTCCCCCCACAACAGACACCCTGTGAGGTGGGTGGGGCTGAGACAGCTCTCCCAGAAGCTGCCCTTTCAAGGACAGCTCTGAGATAGCTATTGCTAACCTAAGGTCATTCCAGCAGCTGCAAGTGGAGGAGTGGGGAATCAAACCTGGTCCTCCCAGATAAAAGTCCACACACTTAACCACTACACCAAACTGGCAACCCTAGTTTTATGTAGTGTAAGAACATCAGAAGAACATCAGTAGAGCCATCCTGAATCAGGCCAGTGAGGGTCCATCTTGTCCAGCATCCTGTCTCACACAGGAGCCAACCAGTTCCTCTGGAGAGCCAACAACAGGGCAGAGAGGCCGAAGCCTTCCCCTGAGGTTGCCTCCTGGCTCTGGGATTCAGAAGCTATGATGTGATGGTTCCCCTCAGTCACAGTTGGCTAGTAGCCACCGATAGACTTCTCCTCCACGAATCTCTTTTAAAGCTTTTGATTCTTGTGGCCATCACGACATCCTCTGGCAATGAATTCCACATCTGAATCACTCTCTGTGTAAAGTAGTATTTCTTTTTTGTCTGTCTTGAACCTAAAAAGGTGAATCTGGGGGAGCTCCAGCCACCACCTGGAGGTTGGCACTCCTAACCACTACCTAGTGCTGTCAAATTGGCAGAGACTTTCTAGGGTCTCAGGCAGAGAAATACCTTTCCCTAAACCTGAGCTGTTAGGGGACGGAGCCATGAGCTTCCTCACTGAGCCATGGACTCTCCTATCTCAGCTCAGCACGCAGCTGCTCTGTTCATCTTGCAATTCTGCATAGGCCTCAGTCGAGCTTCCATTCTCTGAGGCAGTCTAGCTGCAAATACTGAGGCTAAGCAGGAGAGGGGCCAGTGGTTTCACGGTGACTTTGGCATCTGGCGGAGCATGTTTGGAGACTGGATGGTGGGGCTTTCGGTCCGCACCAGTGCGCCTCTTACACTATCCACGTCCACGACCAAGAATGCTTCTATGGATTAAGCCGGCAACCTCGACCACAATGGAAGCCAGTTCCTACTGGGCCTCAGTTGCGGAAGACGGCTTCACAGATGTGACGTAGATCAGCATTTCTTGAACAAAAAAGACTGCTTTGAAAGGGGGGAAAAATATCTGTGAACTGGTTCCAGTGAAAGAGATGATTTCGTAAATGGGAGGCGTAAGATGACGTATTCTCTCCTGGGTGAGAGAGAGACAGAAGGAAGATGTCTCTCCTAAGATGGCACCTGCCGCATTTGGATTTTGTAAATACTTGCCTTGAAACGACTTAACAATTTACATTTTTTAAAAAAATCAGCTTTATTCACTAAGCACAGCTTTTCAGTTGATCAAGGGGGTTCGATTAAAATCGATCCCAGAAATCTAACTGATCAATCGACTACGGGTTGCAGCCCTGAGTTATAGACGACTGAGCGAGAAAGAACGGGCTGGCCAAGACCACGCTATGAGTCAGCAGTGCCGAGGGGGTATCTACACCACTAACAGATCCATGGTTCTGTACTGTATCAGCTATCATGGCTTCCTCCCAAAGGATCTTGGGAAGACATTCTTCCCGAGCTTCGATTCCCTGCGTCCCTTTGGGGTAGAGGAATGACAGCTTGACCAACCGAAGTCGGTGTGGTGTAGCTACAATCCTTATCCTCCTGAGACGAACCACTGAACGTTTTCCCAGCATGACCTCAGGAACTGACCTGTATTCCATGCCCCCCCCCCATTCCAAGCTCAGTTCTAATCTTGGTTCTAACCACTCAACCGCCACCCTTTCACTGCGTCCACATGCAACTCACAGTATCTTCTTTCTCACAAATCTTGTTGCTTGATAGTTCTCCTGTCACTCCCTTCACCTGCCCGGCCTTCCAATCTGCTACCAAATAAAAAAGAACCAAATTTCAAAGCACCCAAAGTGGAAATTTCGATATTTTTTTTTTTAGAAAAGAAAATCTCAATTTTTTGCTTTTCCTTTTCCAGATCCTTTTCCCTCCTCCTTTCCCCCCCCTTCTAATGGCGCAAAAGAAGGTTTACGTTGCAAGGAAGGAAAAAAACGAGACAGGTGGAAGAAATACATAACCACGGATCAACACCATATATGTCCCCTACCCACAACGTTAAGGATTTCTAAGGGCACCCGGTTATCCAGGATGTAAACGCCAGATTTATTTTCTATCTCCCCCCTTCCCCAAAGACAGAGATCTTTGCTACAAAAGTCAAAGGCAGGAAACAGCAGACCCCCCCCCCACTCATATATATATTAAAAATAGCTCAAAGTGTTTTCAACATACAGGTGACATCACAACGCGTTGCCATGGAAAATGACATTATGTATTACAAGATCAAAGATGCTGAAGCAAAGTCGAGACACATATTCCTCGTTTCGGAAGCCAAGTTTGGGGGGGGGGGAGAGAAGGATGAGGAAAGAGAGGAATTGTCATTTTTTTATCCAAAAGAGAGATCTTCTTAAATGCAACCCGAAGGATCACTCTTTCACAAAAATGCACAAACACCAAAGCCCTTTCCCACGACAACACATTTTATCTCTCTCTCGTCATTTATCTTACAGTTGCCTCCTCTTCGTCAATTTTTTGCCATAAAATTTTTACCAGGAAAGAAGAAACTATTGACTGTATTCAATGCAAGTTTTTTTTTAAAAAGCCTGATAACTGTAAAGCGTCTGAAAGCAACAAAAACATGAATCGAGGAGAAAAAGAAACCTGCCACCATTATGGTTGGGAGGGTGGGGGGGAGAGAATTCAGTAAGACTTTTCAAATTATAGACAATTTCCCAACACGAACGCGTACATGCACCTTGTATAGCAAAAGTGACAACCAAAGATACCAAACCCACCATAGAAGAAATCTGATGCATGCACGCACACACACACACACACACATACCTGTCTCTTTTTGGCCTTGGCACAAGGCAAGGTTTGATTCCAGAGGGAAGGGGGGGGGTCTCAAAATCAATTTGCAACCCACCCACCCATTCCTCTTCTCAAGAAAGACGGGCACAGCGTCCCCAAGACAAGACCCCTCGAAAGGAATCGCCTTTCCCCTTACAATCTTAAGAGGAATAATAATAATAATAAGACAGAATATGAAATAACATCACAGAGGAATCATCCTTTCGGAGAATTACACAGGCAACCCCCCCCTCCCCTGACTCCAACATGCAAGAAAAGGTGAAAACAATTCATCTTCAAATACATACTTCCAAATTCTAACCTCTTTTTTTTTTTGGTGTGCAGAAGTGTGGTCTTGATTGGTGTCTATATTTGATGGGATTGCAAAATCCTCATCCTCATCTCTCTGCAACTCCCCCCCCCCCTTCTCCTTAGACCCCCCCCCCCTCCAAGTTGGATGTAGGGATGCCAGCTGTGAACAGTCTCTGCTTGAAATCTGCAAGCCCACCCACCCTTCCTGCCTCAGCCCCCCCCCCACCCCCGTCTCCCCCACCCCCCACCACCTCTGGAAGAGGTTTGGAAAAAGGTAAGGCTCTCTCGCTCTCTCTCTCCCCGGCCCCAGCTGCTGGTTCCTTTAGCCCATCTCAATGGAAACCCTGGGCTGGTTTTTTGTGAATGGAGGGTCACATGACCCAGACTAGGTTCTTTGTCCCTGTTTCTTGAATAAACAACAGGTGAACGGGAGGAGGGGGGGGATTAATATTGGAGATCACACGTCTCTGAAGAATATAGATATAAAAGAAATCCAACGCAAGACGGAAGAAGGGGAGGAAAAATATTTAGAAAGGGATCTTATTTCTCTCCCCTCCCTCCTTTCTAGGGCTTAAAAAGGAACAGCTAGGCAAAGAAACGCTCAGATCTGTCCACTATGACACCACCGGCTTCAAAGACCCCCCCCCTCATTCCCCCCTTCCCAAGAAAACTGACAGGCGAGGAAAGAGAAAAGGAAGCCCACCATGATGTATCTTATGGCTCTCAGTCCTGCCATTTTTTTTTTTATGAATGAATCCCGATGCAAATAGGACTGATTCACAAACAAATAGACCCCCCACCCTCTTTTTTTTTTTTTGGTGGGATTGAATTTCATTCATAAAAAGAGAGAGACCCACCATCACCGTCAGGGGAAGGGGGGGAAAAAACCCACCCGGAGTCTCATTGAAGAAAATGCATTCACACACAGAGAGAAAGAAGAGAGAGACACACAGGGAGAGACATTGACAGATACGAAAGCAAATATTATTTAAAAAAAAAAATTAAAGAAAATAATACAGCTACAGAGGACAGGCAGAAATTTAAGAATCCAGAGAGAGGAAAGGCTGGGAGAAAAATGAAAACACCAGAAAGGGTTTGAATCATAGGCAAAAGGTTTTTTTTTTTTTTTTTATGAATGGAGATGTTTGTTTTCTTCCCACCCAAATGGTATAAATTAAAATGACATCTCTCTCTCTCTCTCTCTTTTTTACAAAGAAGAAGGGGAAAAAAACAACATTCCTCCCCACCTCTAATTTTTTTGTAGGAGTGGGGGCGGGGGGGAGGAAATTAAAGATATATTAAAAGAATGACTCACGGTGGATTGCTGTCCGCTATTCCCTGCAGTTTGCAATTTCGCCCTGATGGACTCTCCCCTGCCCATTATTTAGAATTTCATAGGCACATATGTATGGAGAGACGCAAGGATCTTGTTTTATGTATATATATATATCTATATATATATATATGAAGGCTGTAAGCATCATCCTAAAGATGAGAAACTAGCAGCCATTTTCCCCCCAGCTCGTAGAAATTAGCATCGTCTCTTAACACCCCCCCCTCCCAATCCCCACCCCCCTGTTCCCTCTCCCCACCTTTGCCCGGTCCCACAGCCCTCCCCGCCTCCCCTCCTTGCACTTGTTCAGCATCGCCTCAGTCGCCCCCCCCCTTCCAGATACTAACCAAACACCTGGGTGCTAAGAATGGGTTTCTTACAGGGATGTTGCAGGGCCGCAAGCTAAAAGGGGGGGGGGGGGGGAGAGAAAGCAGACTTCACAGCTGAGAAAGGAAGAGAGAGAAAGTGATTTCCACCTGGTCCTAATGCCCTGGAAGAATTTGCAAAGAGATCAAAAGAAGGGGGGGGACTGGGGGGGGGAGAGAGAGAAAGAAGGCAGAGTGGGAGGAAACATTATTCGTCTCTGTGTCTCTTCCAAAAGGGGAGAGAGCTGGAACAGCAAAGGAGAGCAGGAGACCCAGAGACATACTGATGTGTAAATGCTGGGTCCAGATCCAAATTCTACACCTGCCCCCCCCCCCACTCCCTGCCCCCGCCACCCAAGCCTGTTTAGAAGCTGGCAAAAGTCATGGGATAGACTGTCCAGAAAGGACAGGCCAAGAGAGCTCTAGCATTTTGCATCCTGCTCGTTTTATCCTGGAATGGTTGGGTCAGAGAAGGTCTTCTGTGGGGAAGAAGAAGAATTGCAGATTTATAGCCCGCCTCCTCTCTGAATCAGGGACTCAGAGCGGCTTACAATCTCCTATGGGGCTGAGAGAGCTCTCCCAGAAGCTGCCCTTTCAAGGACAACTCCTGCAATAGCTATGGCTGACCCAAGACCATTCCAGCAGGTGCAAGAGGAAGGGAGAGAAAGGATGCAAAAATAAAAATAAAGGAATAATTAGATTTGAGTCCAGTGGTCTCTAAGATGCTACTGAACTCAAAATCTGACTGTTGCATCACAGACCAAGACAGCTACCCTCTGGAGGGGGGGAGGAATACATGAAAGAACCCCTCAAATGTATACCTCTGTAATGGCTGTAGCCATGAAATTAAAAGACGTTTACTCCTTGGGAGGACAGCTATGGCGAATATGGGCAGTATAATAAAAAGTAGAGACATCACCTTGCCAAAAAAAGTCCGTATAGTCAAAGCGATGGCATTCCCAGTAGTAATGTACGGCCATGAGAGTTGGACCATAAGGAAGGCCGAGCGCAGAAGAATAGATGCTTTTGAGCTGTGGTGCTGGAGAAGACTCTTGAGAGTCCCTTGGACTGCATGAAGATCAAATCAGCCAGTCCTAAGGGAAATCAACCCTGACTGTTCCCTAGAAGGTCAGATGCTGAAATTGAAGCTCAAATACTTCGGCCACCCAATGAGAAGGGAGCACTCACTGGAGAAGCCCCTGATGCTAGGAAAGACAGAAGGCAAAAGAAAAAGGGCATGGCAAGAGATGTGATGGTTGGACGGCGTTACTGATGTAACAAATACGAATTTGAGCAGACTTCGGAGGATGGTGGAAGACAGGAGGGCCTGGCATGACTTGGTCCACGGGGTTGCAAGAGTCGGACTCGACTGTGCGACTGAACAACAGCAAAAATGGTAACTGACATGCCCTTCTGGTTTGGGACTTACTCAACCTTGTAAGAATTCGTGGTCTGGCCTGAATTCTGCATGATGTAGGGGAAACCCACCCAGCTGCCGCTTTCCCAACCTGGTCAAGGCTTCTTCAAGACCTAAGTAGCCAGTGATGACTGATTTCTACAATTTGCATTATGTCCCACCAGCCACAGCGTATGTCAGGGGTCAACTCCGTCCTTCAAAATGATGGTGCTCTCAAGGCCTAGAAGGGTATGGGGTGGGGAGGGTGGGTTTCAAACCAACCCCTTATGGCAGGGGTATTGAACGCATTTATTATGAAGACCAGATCTGACATAAAAGAGACCTTGTTGGGCCGGGCCATGTATGTACTTATTTAAGATTAGGTAGCAGAGATAAAAATTTTATAAAGAACACAGGCAAACACAAATATATATATTTTAAAAAACTTAAAACGTTAGCACTCATTGGTCTTAAAGGTGCTTTGTTTGTATTTCTCCCAGGGGATCCAGGGAACTGGGCAAAGGAAGCGCTGGCTCTTTCCTTCCTTCCCCGAGGACTTGGGGGGGGGAGCCTCAGCCAATAGAAGGAAGAGGGGCTTGGCTCGGTAGCTCTGCTGTGCGTGGCAAAGCAAGCTGTTCTTCCCCGAGGGAGAAGCCTCAGCCAATGGAGAAAATAGAGGTTTTGCTCTGTAGCTCTTGTGCGATTGAGTAAGCCTTGCAAAGCAAGCGGTGATGCAGAAGGAAGCAAGATAGAGGGAGAAAGAAGCAGATGACAGGCAGTTTTTCAAGGGCCTGATAGGAGCCCTGCATGTTTGACGCCCCTGCCTTATGGAATACTGAAAGCAAAGCAAGGGAGGATTCCTGTGGCTCTCTACAGGGGCAGGAGGGGGTCATGGGTGTAACTGCCAACCTCCACGTAGGGCCTGGAGATTTCTCAGAATTACAACTTATCTCCAGAGTCCAGACCTACCAAGATCAGTTCCCCTGGTTGTTTTGGCGGATGGACTCCATGGCATTACACCCCACTGAGGTCCCTCCCTGGGCCCCACTCAAAAAAATCTCCAGGAATTTCCTAACTTGGAGTTGGCATGGTCCACACCCCAGATACCTAAACTTAGAATAAGATTTATACCCCGCCCTTCTCTCTGAATCAGTCTCAAGGCGGCACACAATCTCCTTCACCTTTCTCTCCCACGATAGACACCCTGTAAGATAGGTGGGGCTGAGAGAGTTCTGACAGAAGCTGCCCTTTCAAGGACAACTCTGCGAGAGCTATGGCCATTCCAGCAGCTGCAAGTGGAGGAGTGGGGAATCAAACTCAGTTCTCCCAGATAAGAGTCTGTGCACTTAACTACTACACCAAACCGGCTTTGACTGTCTTTATTTAAGCTTCATCCAAGTAGAACATGTTCTTGCTACATGCATCAGATTTTTTTTAAACTTTAAATTTTTATTAATTTTTGCATGCATCAGATTTAATAGCAAAGCTAGGAAGGTTGTATGTTACTGACTCCCAGTTTCTATGCAAAGAGCTAGTGTTCTTATTTCACATGCATTTAAGTTTTGCATGGAAATGTCATAGGGTTGCCAATTTACAGGTCGGTAGCTGGAGGTTTCCCACTATTATTACTCATCTCCAGGCAATAGAGATCAGTTCTCCTGGAGAAAATGGCTGCTTTGGAGGGTGGACTCTGTGTCATTATACTCTCCTCAGGCTCCACCCCCTAAATATCCAGGTATTTCCCAACCCACAGTTGGCAACCTTAAAATGCTAGGGCCTACACATCCCGAATCTCATGACTTTCTGGCATCACCCTCAAATGGGGTCTGTTTGGGAGAAGATAACCCTTACAGTCTTCCACAGTTTTAGACATCACTCAGTATATTTCTTGGCCTTAATGAAATCTATGATCCCATGTTGTTCTCTAAACCCTTCCCACTTGTAAACTGTATTTTTAAAAGTTTTCTTCTCTTTTCTGCCTAGTATTTTTGCTGCATTGGAGAGAAGGCAGAATGTTATAGCCTGATCTTGTGACATCTCAGAAGCTGGGCATGGTGAATACATGGATGGGGGACCACCAAAGAAGGGTCTGCAGAGGAAGGCAAAGGCAAACCAATTCTGCTTCTCACTTGCCTTGGAAGCACCTTACTGGGGTATCCAGTTACAGGAAGGAAGGTGGCATGGTATAGTCCAATCTTGTCAGATCTCAGAAGCTAAACAGCTGAGTACATGGATGGGAGACCACCAAGGAAGTCTCTGCAGAGGACGGAAAGAGCAAACCACTTCCAAATCCAAATCCCTTTATTGGCATAGAAATAAAAAGTACAGCATAGCAAATTTATATGGAGTTTCAGCTATAAAAACCAGTCAAACATCAAGAAGGGGAGCTAGTCTTTTGCAGCCAAAAGGTACTTTGCAACCAGGCCTGTGATATGGGAACATTGGTCAGATAGTAGGAAAAAAACTAACTTTGCTTCAGGTAATCCATAAAAATTAGACAGAATAGGTTTGATTATGCAGTCCCACACTTCTCCATAAAAATCACAATAAAGTCAGACATGGGCGACCGTTTCAAGGTGCCTTCCATTACATGGGCAGACTCTATCCTGATAAGGGATGCTGGCAAACCTCCCAGACAATACCGCTGAGGGTAGACCATTGAGTCTTGCTAACACAAAAGAGCGGCATAACTGGGGTGAAGAAAGATAGGCAGCAGGCAGCCCATGATCTGGGAAGATACCAAATGCAAAAGGGGAACAAGTTTTATCGTTTAAACAATTTTATTGATAACATACGGCAACATTGCCTGTTTATATCATTACTATCCCTAACCCATATGATATTTTCCAATCCCCCCTCCCTCCGTTACTAGACTCCCGTCGAAGTGATATACTTGAGTTCACTTATAAAGGTACCCTTAACCAATCAAAATTCAATTTCTCCCTTTTCTCATACTCATTATTAAAAAAAATTGTCCAATGTCTTTTTACATTCCACTCTTTCTCTATATATCCTCTAAATTTCTTCCACTCCCTTTTGAACACTTCCAAATCATAGTCTCTTAAAGTTCTGGTTAATTTGTCCATCTCACTCCACGATAAAACTTAAGGGGAACACATTTTTATGTCCGGAAGAACAAAGGGACTGTTTCTCAATATCCAAGATCCCGTTTCAGGATTCTGAATGCCTGCGTTTCACTTAGCATAAAGATTGTCCAGGAATGTATTTTCTTCTGGATCTGACTATACCAAGTGGAAATGAAGGGATCCGCTAGCATCATATGGATATAACTAGCAGGGTCTGCCCCAACTTGTTTTTCACTTGCCTTGAAAGCACCTTGCTGGGGCATCTGGTTGCAGGAAGGACTGGCATGGTATAGCCTGATCTCGTCATATCTTGGAAGCTAAGCAGGGTCAGTACTTGGAGGGGAGGCCACCAAGGAAGACTCTGCAGAGGAAGCCAAGGGCGGACCACCCCCTCCGCTTCTCACTTGCCTTGAAAGCCATTGCTGGGGTATCTGGTTGCAGGAAGGACTGGCATGGTATAGCTCAGGGGTGGCCGCACTTGCTTAATGTTAAGAGCCACACAGAATAAACACCAGATGTTTGAGAGCCGCAAAACATGAACGTCAGATGTTTGAGAGTCCCAAGGAAAGAAGGAAGAAAAATAGATGGGAGAGGGAAAGATGGAAAGAAAGCAACTTTATCAAAGATTTCAGGTTTTCACGGCTGGTAACATTAGGGTTTGTAGAATCTTTCGGGATCAAGTGCCGTGTTCTACTGGAGAAAGTTTTCCTTCCAGACGTTTCGTTCTCAGCTGCGGAGAACATCCTCAGTGGCATTGCTGCAATGCCACTGAGGATGTTCTCCGCAGCTGAGAACGAAACGTCTGGAAGGAAAACTTTCTGCAGTAGAACACAGCACTTGATCCCGAAAGATTCTACAAACCCTAAAGCAACTTTAACTTTAAACGCATTCTCCAAGCTGCTGGCTGGCTTGATTTAGTGAAGACATTTAAAGAGAGAAATGCCTTTTCCTAGCCAGCCAATGGGACAGTGAGGGCTTTGAGAGCCATGTAATATGTGTGCAATTTGACCACCCGTTAGGGCCACCTATCCCTTGTGGCTAATAGCCACTGATGGACCTCTGCTCCAGATGTTTCCTTTGGCTCACCCTAGACATGATAGGCATTTTAAAATCAGGGATGGTTAACTAACAAGTTGATCTACAAAAACTATAATATGATCCAGAATCTGCATACGTTAAGAACTGCCCACGCTCATACAAACCTAATTCACAACTCTCGTCGTTTCGGGGTCGGGGGTTGCGGCTCAGTGGCACAGCATCTGCTTGGCACGCAGGAGGTCCTGGGTTCAGTTCCTGGCATCTCTAGGGGAAAAGAATCTGGTTGTAGGTGATGTTGAAAGTCTGGACCTAGGGTTGCCAACCTCAAGGGAGCGCCTGGAGATCTCATGGCATTACAGCTGAACTCCAGACCTCGGAGATTCTGTTTCTCTGGAAAAAATGGCTGCTTTGGAGCGTGAACTGCATAGGATTATATCCTTTGGAGGTCAATCCCCACCTCACAACCTGCCCTCGCCAAGGTCCACCCCACATCTCCAGGAATTTCCCAATCCAAAGCAGGCAACCCCACCTAACTCCCTGGAGAAGTGCTGCTGCACAGACAATACAGACTTGGATGACCCAAGGGTCTGTGTCAGTATACGTGTGTATTTTTTTTGGGGGGGGGGGCTCTGTCAGGTGGCAGGGCCTTCTTGGTTGTGGCACCAAAAATGGGGAATTCCCTCCCTAGAGAGATCCATCTGCCCTCCTCGATCATAGCCTTGTGCCATTGGGTGAAGGCTTTCCTGTTCGGTCTGGAAATTGCTTTCTTGACCCAGCTCCTTCTTCTGTTGGTTTCAGAGATTACTGTTTTAAAAGTCGATTACGAACACCATAACTGCACACCATACTGAGCACTTGAAATGGGTGGAAAGGCAGCCTATGAATAAAAACATACAAATTAAACAACTGGAGCATTTTTTATACGGTCAGTCAGTTCTTACCCCCCTGGCGAGCAAGTTAACCGAGTATTTCCAAGTGTTTGAAATGCTTCGCCTATGTGATTGTGTGGCAAGTTCAACCACCACCCTGCAGTGTAGGCCAGTATTATCACACCAGATGGGGAACGGAAGCAGAAAAAGTGGGTGGTTCACTTGAAACCACCAAGAAGGTCCCGTCTGAAGTATGCAGTTGCCAACCTCCACGTGGTGGCTGGCAATCTCTTGAGATTACAGCTAATCTCCAGACAAGAGAGATAAATTCCCTGGAATAAAATGGCCTCTTTGGAACGACGCACTACGCACTTTGGAATTCTATGGCACTATGGTCCCTCCCCAAACCCCACCCTCCCCAGACTCCACTTCCCAAATCTCCAGGAATTTCCCAACCCAGAGTTGGCAACCAGACAGAGGTGAGAGTCTCCAATGGAGGGGTGGCATGGGGGGTAGAAGCATCTGGATTCTTCAGTCAAGTAAACTCCCAAAGGATGTTTCGGTCCTGGAAAATCAGAAAAGCACATCTGATGCTCTCTAGGGTTGCCAGCCTCCAGGTGGGGCCTGGACTCCTTTTACCAACCTCGGAAGGAAGGAAGGCTGAGTCAACCTTGGGTCGGCTACCTGAACTAGCTTCCGCTGGGATAGAACTCAGGTCGTGAGCAGAGAGTTCAGACCACGACTATGACGCCTGTAGAAATCAATGGGTTTTGATTGGAAAAAGTCATGATGCGACTAGGGTTGCCAAGTCCTATTCAAGAAATATCTGGGGACTTCGGGGGTGGAGCCAGACTTTGGGGGAGGAGCCGGGAGCAAGGTTGCGACAAGCATAACTCAACTCCAAAGGGAGTTCTGGCCATCACATTTAAAGGGACCCCACACTTTTTATATGCCTTCCCTCCATTCATTCATTCATTCATTCATTCATTCATTCATTCATTCATATCTCGCCCTCCCCGCCGAAGCAGGCTCAGGGCGGCTAACAACATTAAATATAAAAAACCCCAATAAGAATAATTACAATAAGATCAGTTAAAATTAACAATTGCACTTTAAATATTAAACAATTTTAAAACAGTTTTGGTGCTAATAATTTGGTGGAAATAATGAAGGATAGGGGCACGTTCTTCGGGGGCTCACAGAATTGGACCCCCTGGTCCAATCCTTTTGAAACCTGGAGGGTATTTGGGGGAGAGGCATTGGATGCTATGCTACAAATTTGGTGCCTCTATATAAAAAAACAGCCTTCCCCCCAGATACTCGTGGATCAATTTTCCATTATACCCTACGAGAATCGGTCTCCATAGGGAATAATGGAGTGCCCAGGAGCTATTTCCTGTCCCCCCCTTTCTGATGACCCTGAAGCGGGGGGAGGGCCTCCTGGCCCCACCTGGGGATTGGCAGCCCAAACTTAAACCCATGCTTGGATTGACTCAGGAGCAAACCCCGCTGAGTTCCACACGTGGATCACTTAGGGGCACCCTCCTCCTCTCCTAACAAGGCTCGCACAATGGAGTGCCCGGGCTTCGCCGGTTCCTAAGCACACTTTCCCCGAGAGCGCAAGCCCCGCCACCAGCGCGCAAAGCAGGGTTTACTCCTGCGCAAGCGCGGGTAAGATCGCGGGCAGCGCCGTTCCTCCAGACTCTCCGCAGAAGCCCCGCCCACTCCCCTGCTGAAGCCACGCCCACCAAGCCCTTCCCCCCGCAGAGAACCCCGGGGAAAGGGGCGGGGCGTCCGTTAAAGCCGTTGCGGCCCCGCCCACTCGCTGCCTTGCCCCCAGCTCTGTCCGGGAGCCTCTGCAAAGCCCGGTGGTGAGCGGGGAGGCGGAGCAACGTTTAGGAGGCGGAGACTAAAAGGGGAGGAGGAGGGGCTTAGGTGCAGGGGAGGAGCCTAGCTGAAAGGGAAGAGGGGAAAGAGATTGGGCGATGGGAACGGAGGGGAGATTTAGACGTCTAAGATCCAGTGGGGAACGATCCAAAAGGAGACAGATCCAAGTGGGCAGCCCTGTCACTGCAGGGGTGGGGAACGGTGGCTCTCCAGATGTTTTTTTGGCCTACAACTCCCATCAGCCCCAGCCATTGGCCATGCTGGCTGGGGCTGATGGGAGTTGTAGGCAAAAAACATCTGGAGAGCCACCGTTCCCCACCCCTGCGTGGAACAAAGCAGTAGACAAGTGCACCTTTAAGACCAACTAAGTTTTATTCAGAATGTAAGCTTTTGTATGCTCTAAGCAGACTTCATTAGAGCATATGAAAGCTTACATTCTGAATAAAACTTAGTTGGTCTTAAAGGTGCACTTGTCTATTGCTTTGATCCTTTTTCTGACTCCAAGAGGAAAATATAGCTGTATCTGTCTATGTATATATGTGGATACCTGTCTTAGTGAGTAGGATGGGGGGGGGGCAGTCACAATTACCCCAGCAAGCACCCAGACGCTCTGTTTCTTCTCTGTAACCATGACACTTTCGAGGTCCCTTCCAACTCTATGATTCTAAAGTCGGAGTCCAGTGGCACCTCTAGGACTATACAGAGTATTCCAAACGCCATGCCATAAATCTGGGGTGGCCAAACTTGCTTAGCACAGGAACCACATAGAATAAATGTCAGATGTTTGAGAGCTGAAAAACTAGGGTTGCCAATCCCCAGGTGGGGACAGGGGGATCCCCCGGTTTGGAGGCTTTCCCCCCTCTTCAGGGTCTTCAGAAAGCGGGGTGGGGGAAGGAAATGTCTGCTGGGCACTCCATTATTCCCTATGGTGACCTATTCCCATAGGGTATAACGGAGAATAGATCCACAGGTATCTGGGGTTCTGTTTTTTGAGGTAGAGGCACCAAATTTGCAGCTTAGCATCCAGTGCCTCTCCTCAAAAGTCCCTCCAGGTTTCAAAAAGATTGAACCAGGGAGTCCAATTCTATGAGCCCCCAAAGAAGGTGCCCCTATCCATTATTTCCAGTGGAGGGAAGGCATTTACTGTAAATGGTGTGCAGTCCCTTTAAATGTGATGGCTAGAACTCCTTTGGAGTTCAGTTATGCTTGTCATACCCTTTCTCCTGGCTCCACCCCCAAAGTCCCCAGATATTTCTTGAATTGGACTTGGCAACCCTATGTAAGTCAGGAATGTCAGATGAACAAAATAAGGAGTCAATTGTTTGAGAGATATTTGAGAGTTGCAAGGATGGATAGATAGATAGATAGATAGATAGATAGATAGATAGATAGATAGATAGATAGATAGATAGATAGATAGATAGATAGATAGATAGATTTATTGTCATTGTTCTCAACAAAAAGAGAGCAACGAAATGAGGTGCTCTTCCACAAAACATACCAACACAAGGAAGGAAGGCAAATGCGGGGGGGGGGTGGGGGTGGAATCATAGAGTCGGAAGGGACTTCCAGAGTCACTTAGTCCGACCCTCTGCACAATGCAGGGGGAAATAAAACAACTTTAACTTTGAATGCATTCTCCGAGCCGCTGGCTGGCTTGGCTTGGTAAAGTTATTTAAAGAGAGAAATGCTTTCTGCAAGCTGGCCCACGGGGTGGTGGGGGCTTTGAGAACCGCATGATGTGTGTGGAAGAGCCACATGTGGCTCCTGAGCCACAGTTTGACCACCTTGCCAAAGATCTCTACAGGTGCATTATAATACTGGCTGTTTTACTTCCAGTTCCTTTCCTAATAATCCCTGAAATAGTTTGCCTTTTTCACTGCTGCAGCACGCTGGGTTGACAATTTCAGTGAGCTCTTCCCTACAACCTCCAGATCTTTTCCCCTCTTCGTCTCAGCAAGTTCAGACTCTTTTAGCCGATACTTGAAGTTGAGATTTTTTGTCCCAGCGTGCTTCACCTCATGCTTACCGACACTGAACTTAAATTGGCACGTTGTCATCCGCTTACCCAGTTTGTAGAGATCTCCTTGAAGCTCTTCACAGTCAGCCTAAGTTTTCACTCAGTATATTTCTTGGCCTTAATGAAATCTATGATCCCATGTTGTTTTCTAAACCCTTCCCACTTGTAAACTGTATTTTTAAAAGTTTTCTTCTATTTTCTGCCTGATATTTTTGCTGCATTGGAGAGCAGCATGGATGTCAAACATGTGGCCCGGGGGCTGGATGAGGCCCTGGGAGGGTTCCTGTCAGGCCCATAAGCAAGTCTGCTTTCTTCTCCCTCTCTCTTGCTTCCTTCTGTGTCACCGCTTACTTTGCCAGACTTGCTCAATCGCACAGGAGCTACAGAGGAAAGCCTCTATTTTTTCAGCTGGCTGGGGCTCCTCCCTTGGGGAGGAAGGGGAGAGCTTGCTTTGCCAGGCTCTCTTGATCGCACAGCAGAGCTACTGAGCTGAAGCTCTGTCCCCTCCTCATCCCCTGAGGAGAGAGGGAAGGAGCCAGAATTTCTTTTATCCAGTTCCCTTGACCATACGGAAGAGATATAAAATCTTTAATTGTATTTGTCTGTGTCCTTTTATAAAGTTTGTATCTCCGCTATCTGGCGTTACATTTTATGACACGCATATCAAAACTGGCCGTTATAACAAATGAGTTCGACATCTCTGATTTAACAGTTCAACAGTAGAAGAAATTTGACTATTTTGCCAAAGATGTGTTACTATTAGCTCCTGTCCCCCTGAAGTTATTGAGAGAAGCTAGAGGTATTTAAACCAGTTGCAGCCCCAATAACTAGATCCTAAAAAGGTAAAAGAAGCACCAGTCGTTTCTGACTCTGGGGTGACGTCGCATCACGACGTTTTCACAGCAGACTTTTTAACGGGGTGGTTTACCATTGCCTTCCCCAGTCATCTACACTTTCCGTCCAGCAAGCTGGGGACTTCTTTGACCGACCTCGGAAGGATGGAAGGCTGAGTCAACCTCAAGCCGGCTACTAAACCCAACTTGCACTGGGATCAAACAGAGCTTAGGACTGCAGTATTGCAGCTTTACCACTCTGCACCACAGGGCTGCTATAACTAGACCCTATTGTCCCCCTAAGATCTGGGATTTCGCCTTGGAGTCCATTCCTGTTGCCTCTTTTCTAGGTAGAATTGTGTGATTGGCATCATGCCCCCCCCCCATTTCATATCTGCCCGCTTCTGCATCTGTGATGTCATGGGCCTGTGAGCAGCTCTTTACATGAATCTGGGTCTTATAGCATATGCTCTAAGAACTTTCACCCTCTTTTTATCTCCAGGGTGACTGAATATAATGGGCAATGTCCAATCAGAGGCAACGCAAGAATCCGAGACTACCAAAGATGGGGAGGAGAAAGCCAATCCGGACAGGAGCAAAGCCGATCGAGGGGCAAGCGGTGCTAAACGAGACATGGGATGCCAGTCTCCGAGTCCTCAAACGGTTGACCTGAAAGATTCCAGTCAGTCACGGGGCAACGAGCCAGGAGGAGGGGACAGGCAGTCCGGGGCGGCCGAGATGGGGAAGGGTAATTCGAAAAAATCCAAGCTGAAGCTGTCGTCCATGTGGGCCCAGAATTTGTCCAGCAGTGGGATCAAAGAGGCGAACCTCTGCAATAAGGGCTTGGCGACGGAGAGACGGGGGCTGACATGTCTGAGCAGAGCTGACCTCCAGAGCGGCCAGAATGCTGGCCCCGTTCTTCCAGAGGAACAAAAAGGTCTGAAGGCAGCTTTAAAGTCTCCACAAAGGGTGGCCCATGACCCTAGGGACCTGGTCACCAGAAAAGCAGCGGCTAAAGGGAAAAGCAAAGCAGAGAACACTTCCCCAGGTCTTTCGCTGCAGCCTGAGAGACTGGTGGAACTGGGGCCTGGACCAGCGATAGCCACGGATGAGGATGCCGTGGAAACCAAGGTCTGTTGGACACAGCACATCAAACCGAACCCAAAGGAATATTCAGAGAATGAGGGGCAATCACCGAACTCTGCGCCTTATCCTCGTAAGCAGCTTGCGAGCTCTCTGCATGGCCCAGCGCCTTTGAACATGAACGAGGACACCTCGAGCCCCCCCAAATTTCTGAGTGAGAGGAACACAAACAGGCCAGCTCCTCCCTGTGGTGCTGCTGCACCAGGGGGGAAGAAAGTCCTCCTCTCATGGGCATCCGGTCACCGAGAGAAAGAGCAAGTGGATGAACGGGACAGTGCTCCTGGGAGCGATGGTGACTCAAAGGGTCCTGCTCTGGTTTCCCAGTTACCGGCTGAACATGCGACGACCTCTAGCAGCCCCTTGGAGAGGCGTCCGGCTTCAGGAAGTGATGCAAAGGCTGGAGGAAAGAATGAGGCGGCGGGGGCGGAGGCAGTCAGTTCTGAGACAATGCAAGAGCTGCTGGAACGGGGCCTCAACTTCCTGTACAAAGTGACCATCCAACCAGGGCAATGGCCTCCCAGCATCAAGGCAGTGAAACAAAAAGCAGGCCTCGTTCCCCCGAGCGTCTCCTACGCCGATGTCTTGAAGCAGTGCCCTCAGAAGAAGGCTCCCGCCAGCGTCCCGGCCCTGCCCAAAGGTCTGCATCACCTCATGACGACGGGGAGGAAGCTGCCGTCCATTAAAGGGCTGGAGAACAGCAACCCCGAAGACTTCTCCTCCCTCAGCCATCTGTTCCTGGAGCACTTCAAAAAAGTCACCCCAAAAGAGCCCGCCAGCCACGTGCCCAATCAGCAAGTGGTCACGTTCCTGGAGGAGCTCTCCACAGCCAATCCCAAAAGGCCAGAGTGGCAAAGGCCTCGGCCCCCGACTCCATACCCTCAGCGGCGCAAAAGCCAGGGCAGGAAGCTGCCCAAGTTTGGCACGGCCATGTCCCAGGTGGTCGCCTTCTTGGGCAGTGACTCAAAATGCGATTGGTTTGTGCACAATGAAAACCAGATGTCATTGGATGAGGCTGCCATGGTGGTTGAAGAAGAGGGTGGGGACCCCCTCGAGCCATCCAGCGCAGTTGACCAAGGGGCTGAAGAGGCGGGCTCCTCCCCGTCCGTCACGGCCTACTTCTTGGATGAGGAAATCCCAATGGAGTTTGACGAGAACATACAGATATCACCCAGGAAACCACCGGGGCTGCTAGAGGGTGTGACAGGAACGGTTCTGCTTAAGTCACCACCATGTAACTCAGCTCAGGGTATCTTCTCCCCGCTGGCCACAGCTTGGGCTCCCCAAACAGAGGACCAACCCTCTGTGCCAGCCCCCAAATCACCTTCTCCTAGCGAGACATCGGAGGTGTCCAGTCCCACAGTCTGTACCCCATATGCTCCCGTGGGGCCGGTTCCAGAGCAGAAGGCACAAGCCACAGCCCAAGCGAGACCCAAGGTTCGAAAGCAGGGCCCCGTAGCCCCGAAGTCTAAAGAGAAGCTCAAATCGTCGGGGCAGCCCAAGGTGAAGGCACCCAAGGGGAAAGGACAAAAGCAGTGGCCCCGCAGTTGTGGCGTGACCTCCCCGCTGAGGTTGGAAGGGGTTCCTCTCTTTGTGCCTTTTGAGAAGGTCATGAGACCTTTTTATTTCGGGGAGCCTTCGGTGAGTCATGCTCGATGTAGCCTTTCCTAAATCACATTCCGTTTTGCGTTGGCTTAAGAGTGGTTTTCCTGTGTAGGCACGGGGGGACGGACGATAGGATGTGTTTTAAAATACGTAAATCTCTGTCCAGGAGGCGCCCCTTTCTCAGGACAACCCGGCGGCTGCTAAAGAAGACGTCACCACCGACCGGGATGTTCCCGAGCAAGACCCGGAGGACTGCCGCCCCGCGGAGCGTCGTCGGTGGCCGGCGTTCCAGGTGGTGGACTCGTGCCCCAGGAAGTGCTATTGCAGACACCAGGAAGAGAGGAAGCTGCCCAAAAATGTCGTGGCTTGGTGAGTACGTGGAGAGTGCGAGTGCGAATACTGCTCGGTTGCTCGCAATAGAACGGGGTCCGCTTGCGGCTGCGAGTGGGTTCATGGGTGCCTCCAAAGAATGCTGGGAACTGAAGAATTCTGAGAATTCTGTTAGATTCCCTTATCCCCTGCTGTGACCTCCTTCTTTGAGAATCAGTGTGGTGTTGCGGACAGAGTGGCCGACTAGGACCCTGCCCCGACCTAGGTTTTTATCACCGCTTCTTCCATGGAGGCTTGCTGTGTGACCTTGGGTGTCACAAACTCTCAGCCTGGCCGACCTCACAGGTTTGTTGTGAGAAAACGGAGGAGCTGTGTTGAGTCCCAGCTTGGGCGGAAAAAGTGGGACATGCAAACCTATTGCCTCCTTTCAAGTTCCAAGATTCCTTGCAAAGGTAAGAACATCAGAAGAGCTGTGCTGGATGAGACCAGTGGTCCATCTTGTCCAGCGTTCAATCTCACACACTGGAGGGCCAACAAGAGGGCAGAGAGGCCTTTCCCTGACATTGTCTCCTGGCTCTGGGATTCTGAGGCATAACGCCTCTGAATATGAAGGTTCCCCTCAGTCACCATGGCTAGTAGCCACTGATAGACGTATTCTCCGTGAATCTATCTAATCTAGGGTTGCCAAGTCCAATTCAAGAAATATCTAGGGACTTTGGAGGTGGAGCCTGGAGACTTTGGGGGTGGAGCCAGGAGACTTGGGGGGGGGGAGCCAGGAGCAAGGGTGTGACAAGCATGATTGAACTCCAAAGGGAGTTCTGGCCATCCCATTTAAAGGGGCAGCACACCTTTTCAATGCCTTCCCTCCACTGGAAATAATGAAGGATTGGGGCACCTTCTTTCGGGGCTCATAAAATTAGGCCCCCTGGTCCAATTTTTTTGAAACTTGGCGGGTGTTTTGAGAAGAGTAATCGGATGCTATGTACTTTTCCCAGCTCTGCAGTATTCTTTTTGATATAATGGTGACCAGAACTGTATACAGTATTCCAAATGAGGCCACAACATAGACCAGGGGTGTCAAATTCATTTATGAGGGCTGGATCTGACATGAGACCTTGTGGGCCTGGGCCATGTCAGGCCAAGCCATGTGTGTACCTATTTAAGATTAGGTAGCAAAGATATAAACTTTATAAAGGACACAAACAAACACAATCCAAGTTTTTTAAAAAAAACCCTTAAAACATGCTTAAAATGTTTGCGCTCGTTGGTCTTAAAGGTGCTTTCTTTGTATTTCACCCATGGGATCCAGGGAACTGGGCAAAGGAAGCTCTGGCTCTTTCCTTCCTTCCCCAGGGGACCAGGAGGGAGAGGAGCCTCAGCCAACAGAAGGAAGAAAAGCTTGGCTTTGTAGCTCTGCTGTGCAATTGAGAGAGCCTGGAAAAACAAGCTCTGCCTCCCCCCCCCCTTCCTCCTCGAGGCGCCTCAGCCAATGGAGAAAATAGAGGTTTTGCTCTGTAGCTCCTGTGCAACTGAGCAAGCCTTGCAAAGCAAATTGTTATGCAGAAGGAAGCAAGATGACAGCCAGTGCTCGGGGACCTGATAGGAGCCCTCCGGGGGCCTGATTCGGCCCCCCCAGACCGCATGTTTGACACCCCTGCCAAAGACCTACAAAGGACAATTACATCAACTGGTTTTATTCTCAACCCCTAACACTGCTGCAGCACACTGGTGAAGTAAAGCCAGTTTTACATCTGCAGTGTAGATATGTGCATAGACCCACAGTGGGCTCAAACACAATCGAACGGGGGTGGGGGGGGTATCTTACCCATCAGCCTGCTGACCGGCTCTCTCGCTGCCCCCCACCCCCCACCCTTCTAACTCCCTGACAGTGTTGTATGCAGAGAGCAGGTATATTTAGAGGGGCCCTTTTCCTTGGTGGGGTGGCCTGACTTGAGAATGCGGACAAGTTCCTCAAGGAAAAGACCTTGGGTCTCCCCGTTACGCAGGCAATTTTTTAAACAAGGTTGGATAGAAGTCTCCGTGCATGTGTAACAGGTCACTTGGAACTCCTCCACTGAGAGAGAGCTTAGGCTGGGGACGTCTGAACAATGCAACTGGCCAAGTTTTGGTGTATAGAAGCTCCACCGCTCATTTCTTTCTCCCTCCGCCTCTGTTCAGGCTCAACCCGTCTGCCAACCACCTCGCCGAGCCCCCCTGGGTCGCTACCGCTCTGCTGGCCGTCTCGCTGGTCGCCGGGACCAAGTTTTGCCAGGATACGTACAAACAGCAGCACGTCGCCCACCAAGACTGACCTCCTCCCCTCCCCATCACATAGGCATCCTCCTTAATAAAACCTCGCCTATCAGCTCGGCTCGAGGCTTCGTTTGTGGGCTCTGTGGGGAGCGGGGGGGGGGGAGGGGGGGAGTTGAGGTCTTGAAGCACAAACCGGGTCTGTCACTCGAGGGAGCAAACCCCACGGATTTTGCCCGCTGAGATGCAGGGGAAGTTCTTCGAGAGCTAAAAGAGGCTCCGGCGGTATAGGGAAAACAACAACAACAAACAACAACAAAATTTTATTTGTATCCCGCCCTCCCCGCCGGAGCAGGCTCAGGGCGGCTAACAGCATCATTCAAGTTTCAGTTATACAGAAATAGATAAAGTTACATTAAACATTATGAACATTTTAATTAAAATTTCTGATTAAATTTTTCAAAATTAAATTAAATTAGTAAAAGTGCTAATGCTATGTTGCTTTTTATGCTTTTTATGATGGCGGTTTCCTTAGCAGTTTCCTTTTTCATCAGCGAAAGCCAGTCGGAAGAGGAAGGTCTTGCAGGCCCTGCGGAACTGTTCAAGGTCCCGCAGGGCCCGCATTTCCTCTGGAAGTTGGTTCCATAGGCTCGGGGCTACAGAGGAGAAGAGTCATAAGTGGGGTGGGGAAGGAGAGAAAAGGTCCAGACCGTTTTTGGAAAAGACCCTGCTCTTACTCAACACCTCCCCCCCCCCATGCCTTCTAATCATACTGCTGTTCAGAGAAGCGAGGCTCAAATCAACAAGAGCCAGGGCCTTTTCCGTTGCTGCCCCTAGCTGGTGGAATGAGCTGCTGGAAGAGATCAGGGCCCTGCGAGAGCTTTCAGTTCCAAAACGGCACTCTTCTGCCAGGCATTCTTATAATGATAACATCTGCAGCAGCGGGATTGGCCCATAGAAACATCACTGATGGTCTACCTCTTCATGTTATCGCGATCCTAGGAGCTCTTAGAATGGCTAACCGCTGTTCAGATAGCTCTCTGAAACCTTGATATCAGCATAAGTAGATGTTTTTAGAAATTGTTGTTTTAATGGTTTTATTTTATTTGGTCACAAAATGTAACTGTGGGACCTCAGATTTGTGAGCTGCCCTGAGCCTGCCTCAGCGGGGAGGGCAGGATATAAATCAAAGAAATAAATAAAAATAAATAAGAATCATAGTTATAAGGGACCTCCAGGGTCATCTAGTCCAACCCCCTGCACAATGCAGGAAATGCACAAATACCTTCCCCTAAATTTACAGGATCCTCATTGTTGTCAGATGGCCATCTAGCCTCTGTTGAAAAACCTCTAAGGAGAGCCCACCACCTCCCGAGGAAGCCTGTTCCACCGAGGAACCGCTCCGTCAGGAAGTTCTTCCTCATGTTGAGCCAGAAACTCCTTTGATTTAATTTATATGAACATACTGAATCAGACCCTTGGTCCATCAAAGTCAGTATTGTCTACTCAGAACCAATTTCAACCCATTGGTTCTGGTCCTACCTTCTGGGGCCACAGAAAACAATTCCACCCCATCCTCTATATCAGGGGTGCCCAACGGTAGCTCTCCAGATGTTTTTTTTGCCTACAACTCCCATCAGCCCCAGCCAGCATAGCCAATTGCTGGGGCTGATGTGAGTTGTAGGCAAAAAACATCTGGAGAGCTACCATTGGCCACCGCTGCTCTACATGACAGCCCTTCAAGTACTTGAAGATGGTGGTCCTATCACCTCTCAGCCACCTCCTCTCCAGGCTAAACATCCCCAGCTCCTTCAACCTTTCTTCATAGGACTTGGGTCTCCAGACCCCTCACCATCTTCGTTGCCCTCCTCTGGACCCATTCCAGCTTGTCTATCTCCTTAAAATGTGGTGCCCAAAACTGAACACAATACTCCAAGTGAGGTCTTACCAGAGACTTCTGTTGATGCAGCCCAAAATTGCATTTGCTTCTTTCTTTTCATTGTTTCTTCCTCTTGGTGGCCTACAGAATTCTACATAAAATCAAGAACTCAGTCCCCACCCTACCCCCCCGGAGGAGAAACACAGATCTGTTCACCTCAGCATGCTAAATCAGGTATCCCCAACATGGGACCCATAGGTGTCATGACACCTGCTGGCACTTTTTTAAAACTCCTGCCAAATGTTCTTAGGGCTTTTGCCCCGCGAGGTTTCTGAGGCTGTGCCATTTTTTAAAAAAACACTGCTTTGGCAGCAGCTGCCAACCCCATGCAAGAATCTTCAATCCGATGAACGGTAAATGGTGGCAGCCATTTTGTGTCTGGCTCTGCCTCCTACAGGAGCTGTTTTGAGGCAGCCATTTTGTAGCTGTGCCCACTGTGCTGTGTCAGAATTCCGGGCTTGAACAGGGTTGAGGACACCTGTGCTAAACTGTACGCCACAACCCAGGTTTGTTCATTTTGTGTGAGTGTTGACTCAGCCTTCCATCCTTCCGAGGTCAGTAAAATGAGTACCCAGCTTGCTGGGGGGAAAGCGTAGATGAATGAGGAAAGCAATGGCAAAGTCTGCCGTGAAAACGTTGTGAAAGCGACGTCACCCGAGTTGAAAACAACTGGTGCTTGCACAGGGGACCTTTCCTTTCCTTAACACTTCTGAAAGGTTAAAATGAAAGGTTGAGTGCTCAGATAAGTGCAGTAGTTTCTTGAGCTTAAAAGTAGTGTTCCTTTTTGAAGACGACTGCAGATTTATACCCTGCAGTTCTGAGTCAGAGACTAAGAGTGGCTTACAATCTCCTATATCAGGGGTGTCAAACATGCAGTTTGGGGGCTGAATCAGGCCCCCGGAGGGCTATCAGGCCCCTGAGCAACTGGCTGTCATCTGCTTCCTTCTCCCTCTCCCTTGCTTTCTTCTGCATCACAGCTTGCTTTGCAAGGCTTGCTCAACTGCACAGAAGCTACAGAGCAAAACCTCTATTTTCTCCATTGGCTGAGGCTCCTCCCTTGGGGAGGAATAGCTTGTTTTGCCAGGCTCTCTCAGTCGCACAGCAGAGCTACTGAGCCAAGCCTCTCTTCCTTCTATTGGCTGAGGCTCCCTCCCACCAGTCCCCTAGAGAAGGAAGGAAAGAGCCAGAGCTTCCTTTGCCCACTTCCCTGGATCGCATGGGAGAAATACAAAGAAAGCATCTTTAAGATCAATGAGTGCTAATGTTTTAAGCATATTTAAGTTTTTAATATATATGTGTGTGTGTTCATCTGTGTTCTTTATAAAATTGATATCTCTGCTACCTAATCTTAAATAGGTACACACATGGTCCGGCCCGGCCCAACCCGATATGGCCCGGCCCAACCAGGTCTAATATATGTTAGATCCGACCCTCATAACAAATGAGTTTGACACCCCTGTCCTATATCTTCTCCCCCACAACAGAACCCTGTGAGGTGGGTGGGGCAGAGAGGACTCTCACAGCAGCTGCCCTTTCAAGGACAACCTCTATGAGAGCTATGACTGACCCAAGGCCATTCCAACAGCAGCAAGTGGAGGAGTGGGGAATCAAACCCGGTTCTCCCAGAAAAGAGTCTGCACACTTAACCACCACACCAAACTGGCTCTCCAAAGCTACCAACCTGGCCAGATGTTTCAGTGCCTGCAGAGCACCAGGAAGTCATAAGAACCTAAGAGCCCTGCTAGATCAGAGCACTGGCCCAGCATCTTCTCACATGATGGGCAGCAGCAGAGTAGGGAAGCCGAGGCCTTCCCTTGATGTTGCCTCCTGGCTCTGGGATCGAGGTTTAGTGACTCCGAAAGTGGAGGCTCCCCTCAGTCACCATGGATAGTAGCCACCGATTGTCCTTTCTTCAGGGGACAGGGAGCAGGTGAGGCCTGGGGTTTTAGTAGGCCCTGTAAGCTCTTGGAGGATTGGCTACATCAGAGGGTGTGGCCTAATATGCAAAGGAGTTCCTGCTACAAAAAAGCCCTGAACTCAGGTATACTGTTACTAAGCATGGAGGTTTCTCTTTGTTACAGGGCTCATTGCCACAGTAGATCCTGACTAATTCTTGAGCCTCTTCCCCTTTTAACAACTTCGGAGTTTATTTACAAGGCATTCAGAAAATTACACTTGTAGAAGAAATGGTGGATTTATTTAACCTGTGGCTATCCCCCGTAATGGAGGACTGCACCGAAGGATGGCAATTTACCCAACGATAACAATAATAATATTAATAATAGAAAAGGCCGAGATCGCCAATCGAGGAGACAAGTTGAACCTTGCATTGACCAGGGAGTGGAGAAATCCCCACTTCCCGGCTTGACTAGAACCGTCTGGGGGCTATTTCCGAACGGCAGGCTGGTAACGTGACAATTGTAAAAAAAAAGGGCAAATTTCCTCAGAGGCCGGAAAGCGGCCTGTTCCCTGTTCTGTCCGGAACATCTCCTCATGCCGGAGTTAGAAACAACACGACGGTGTGCTGGCTCTCTGCTTTTACTCCAGTGTCCCGGGGAAGGTAGGGGGGAGGGGGAATCAAACCTTTGCATATACTGCCCGTTAAATGGGAACTGGAGTAAAAAAACAAAAAGGCTAAAATAAGGAGAAGGGCAAACAACCCTCAGTCCCGGCCCACAGCAATTCCGCTAGACGATCATCTCCAGCTGCCGAGCGTATTCGATCACTTGTTTGGCGAGCTCCGTCGAGGGGATGGTCGCGTCTTCGGGTTTCTGTTGTTGGCCCGTGAAGCAGTAGTGGTTGTGGGAGCCAAGGATCCAGCCGCGCTGGAAGGTTGAAAGACAGGAGTGAGGGACAAAAAGCTTATTGAGGGAGCCAGTTTGGTGTAGGGGTTAACTGCTTATGCGGGAGAGCTGGGTTTGATTCCCCACTCTTCCACTTGCAGCTGCTAGAATGGCCTTGGGTCAGCCGTAGCTCTCGCAGAGCTGTCTTTGAAAGGGGAGCTTTTGTCAGAGCTCTCTCAGCCCCACCCACCTCACAGGGTGTCTGTTGTGGGGGAAGATGATAAAGGAGATTGTGAGCTGCTCTGAGATTCGGAGTGGAGGGCGGGATATAAATCCAATATCATCATCATTGTTTTTTTAAGGGTTGATGCAAAGAGCTATGGTGTAATCACGGCAGGTGTTCAAGAAATGGCACGAGCCGCATTCCCTCCCCGCCGCCCCTCCCAGGCCGCAGGTGCGAAACAGGCACTGACTTGATTGACCACGCAGAAAACACCTTCCTAGGAAGAGTGCAGCCCTGCCGGCTCAGCCAAAAGTCTTTTGGGATAAAAGAAGAAGATACTGGATTTATATCCCGCCCTATACCTTGAATCTCAGAACGGTCACAATCTCCTTTACCTCCCCCCCTCACCCACAACAGACACCCTGTGAGCGATGTTCCCTCTAAGCTGCAGAGTCTTGTGAGCAAAAAGTCTACTTTGTGAGCTACTGGTATTAAAGTTGTGAGCTACTGACATTAAAGTTGTGAGGAACTGCATGAATTACTGTGCTCTGGGGTCATCCTTCCTGAGCTAAGACAAAAATGGGTGAGCTGGAGGCTAAAAATCTGTGAGCTAGCTCACGCTAACTCAGCTTAGAGGAAACGCTGCCTGTGAGGTAGGTGAGGCTGAGAGAGCACTTACAGTCTTTCAAGGACAACTCCTGTGACAGCTATGGCTGACCCGAGGCCATTCCACCAGCTGCAAGTGGAGGAGTGGGAAATCAAACCCGGTTCTCCCAGATAACAGTCTGTGCACTTAACCACTACACCAGGGCTGGCCAAACTTGCTTAATGGAAGAGCCACATAGAACAAATGCCAAATGTCTGAGAGCCACAAGACACGAATGTCAGATGTCTGAGAGTCGCAAGACATGAACATCAGATGTTTGAGAGCTGCAAGACAGGAAGGAAGAGAGGGATGGAGGAAGGAAAGCAAATAGATGGGGGAGGCAGAGGTAGAAAGAAAGCAACTTTAACTGTAAATGCATTATCCAAACTGCCACCTGGCTTGGCTTCGACAAGTGATTTAAAGAGACAAATGCCTTCTCCAAGCCAGTTGACAGGGCAGTGGGGGCTTCAAGAGCCACACAATATGTGTGAAAGAGCCACATGTGGCTCCCGAGCCACAGTTTGGCCACCCCTGCACTACACCAAACTGGCTCTCACCAAAAGGCAAGTGTCAGCAGGAGGGAGTCGCATGGAACGGCCATGGCTGAATTCGTCTCCCTCCTTGCAGCCAGCAGCCTGATAGACAGGCCACCTAGGGCATATCTGCATGGAGGGAGGATTACCTGGAGGTCCCTAGTGGTGGACCTCTGGGGAAGGGGGGGAAATCAAGATCCCCTTGACCTGCTGATCTGAGTTTCTCATTGAGCACGAGCTGTCTTGGGTCTATTTTTTTTACAGAAGTGTGATTATATTCTCTAAAGATATAAATATTTTAATTCAAATGAGATGCCCTGGGAGAAGGGAGGTGGCGGCAGTTCCACCAGCCTCACCTTCTTGGCATAGTCCGTCATCTTCTTGGGGTTGAAGAAGAGCATCCGAGTGGCTTCGTTGAAGAGGATCTTCTCGTAGGCCTTCTCGATGCAGCTGGCAATTTCGTCCCTGGGGTGGAGAGGAAAAAACAGGTGATCACCTGGGCTGGATACTTGCTCAGCATGTGCCACGCGCTCTGAGAGTTCAGAACATGGTTCTCCAAACTGCGCTGCCGTCTCCCTGCTTTAAACCAGGGTTGCAAAACCATCCCCACCCCCTCTCTCCTCCCACCTCCCACATAGAAATTGCAGCACCTCCGTAGGTTTTCCCCTTGCAAAGGTGACAGAAGCTTGGGGCAGCAGGGAACACAAGGGAAATTTGCACACGCTTCTCACTATCCGGGAAGGGATGGTCGCTCAGTGGTAGAGCATCTGCTTGGTAAGCAGGTCCCAGGTTCAATCCCCGGCATCTCCCAATAAAAAGGGTCCAGGCCAAGTAGGCATGAAAAACCTCCGCTTGAGACCATGGAGAGCTGCTGCCAGTCTGAGAAGACAAGACTGACTTTTATGGACCCAGGGTCTGATTCAGTAGAAAGCAGCTTCATATGTCCATATGTTCACAACTCTTTGGGGAGGGGGGATGGCTCAGTGGTAGAGCATCTGCTTGGTAAGCAGAAGGTCCCAGGTTCAATCCCCGGCATCTCCCACTAAAAAGGGTCCAGGCAAGTAGGCAGGAAAAACCTCAGTTTGAGACCCTGGAGAGCCGCTGCCAGTCTGAGTAGACAATACTGACTTCGATGGACCAAGGGTCTGATTCCATATAAGGCAGCTTCATATGTTCATCGGGCCCCGTCGAACACTGTAATGATTTGAATTTATAGATGTGTGTTCCTTTTAATTGCTGATACAGTACAGAAAGGGGGGGTGAAAAAGGGGGAAGGAGTGAGTTGACTGGTTGGTGACAGAGTGTGGGTGGGGCAAAGAAGTGTGTGTGAGGGGGGGGGGGGAGAGAGAGAAGTCAGTAGTGAATTCTCAGCACAGAGACAGCAGTGAACAGTCAGTCATGGTCAGTCAGCAGTCTGCAGAGTTTGAGAAGCAGTCTTCTGCTTAGAATCCCATACAGTGCTGTGAAAGGCATTAAGGCTCTAGGGGAGAAAAGTAAAATACTTTAGAGCAGGGGTGTCAAACATGTGGCCCGGGGGCCGAATCAGGCCCCCGGAGGACTCCTATCAGACACCCAAGCAACTGACAATCATCTGCCTCCTTCTCCCTATCAGCTTGCTTTGCAAGGCTCGCTCAATTGCACAGCAGAGCTACAAAGCAAAACCTCTGTTTTCTCCATTGGCTGAGGCTCCTCCCTTGGGGAGGAAGAGGGAAAGGCAGAGCTTGTTTTTCCAGGCTCTCAATCGCACAGCAGAGCTACTGAGCAAGTCTCTCTTCCTTCTAGTGGCTGAGGCTCCCCCCCAGTCCCCTGGGAAAGAAAGGAAAGAGCCACAACTTCCTTTGTCCCATTCCCTGGATCCCAGGGGAGAAGTACGAAGAAAGCACCTTTAAGACCATTGAGTGCTAATGTTTTAAGCATATTTTAAGAAAAAAAGTTGTTTGTGTCCTTTTAAAGTTTATATTTCTGCTACCTAATCTTAAATAGGTATACACATGGCCTGGCCCAACAAGGTCTCATTTATGTCAAATCTGGCCCTCATAACAAATGAGTTTGACACCCCTGCTTTAGAGGGCATATTAGGGGCTAGATAGAGAGCCAAAACCTAATATTGTCAAGAGTAGTGTGAGAGACAGAAGCTGTCAGAAAGTTGAGTTAGGAAGAGAAAGGAGGATTGGAGAGTGAGGAGTGACAAGCGAAAGAGTGACACCCCAGTCAGAAGTGATTATCATTTACTGAAGAATTATGCTATAAACGTCTTGAAACCAATACGCTTTATTGTACAAATAAAGTTTTATTTTGTTTTATATTAACTTGGAGCCCTATGATTTTATGATATAAGAGCCTCATCCTCAGGGCCACATAGTCCAACAAAGAAGCCGTAGAGCTTGGGCACAATTCAGTGGGGAACGTGAAATAAAAGTGCTCGGGATTAAGTTCTTGGTGGCAGCATCACATACATTAAGAGGGAATTTGTGATCAACACCAAGAACTGGGTCACTCCATGTTAGACCGCCAGTAGGAGTGCCTGCACCACCCCCTCTGCTGGAAGAACAGCTGAGTTGGAATTCCCCACCTGCCACAGAGGCTGATGGGCAAAGTCAGAGCCACGACTCATACTGAGATGCAACAGGTAGTCTCCTTGGGGCAGACAGTTCCACTGTTCTGATGCTTCACAGCACACATTTGCATAGGGAAATGCCAATGTCTAAAGCAGCCACGACAAAACCCAGTGCCTTGCCTCGTGCAAAGCACTCCAAGGGGGCTAACAAGGGAGATGACTGAGAGGTGATCGGATCACCATCTTCAAGGACTTGAAGGGCTGTCCTATAGAGGATGGTGTGGAGTTATTTTCTGTGGCCCCAAAAGGTCAGACCAGAACCAGTGGGTTGAAATTAGAAGAGTGTTCGGCTATCTATTAGGAAGAACTTCCTGACCGTCAGAGCGGTTCCTCAGCGGAACAGGCTTCCGTGGAAGGTGGTGGGCTCTCCTTCTTTAGAGGTTTTTAAAGCAGAGGCTAGATGGCCAGGGAAATGCTGATTGCCACCTTGGAGTCAGGAAGCAATTTTCTCCAGGCCAGTTTGGCCAGGGATCCTGGAGGGTTTTGTTTCTTGGCCATCTTCTGGGTATGGAACAGGGGGTCACTGTGGGGGGCGTAGTTGTGAATTCCCTGCTTTGTGTAGGGGGGGGCACAGGACTAGATGACTCTCAAGGTCCCTTCCAACTCTATGATTCTAAAGGTGTGGCTCACCTGACCGTATCCAGTAAGATGTCGATGAAGAAGGCGTAGCTCTCCGCAGGGATGTTGCCCTTTGCCAGGAAGACTTTGTTGTAACTGCCTTCCATTAGGTACTGGAAAGGGGAGCAGGGAGAAGGGGAAGAGAAGTATCACAGGTTTGTGAAAAAAGGGTTTGCCTTTTCCAAGGAAACCCTGCCTAAAGCCATGTACAAGGGAAGACACAACAAAGCAAATATTGACTACAAAAGACCAAGTCGCCTGGTTGTCAAGCCCTCAGGCTGACCAGCGACGGGTGGATGTTGTGAATCAACGGAGAGCAAATGGAGACCATTTTATCAGCCCTTCAACTGCCTCACCCCAGTGGGACCCAAGACTCAGGCACCCAGCTGTAGCATGCAAGGGATCTGCCCAGAGACGCACCGCCTGGACACCTGTGGCACCAGGATGGCTCACAGCTAGGCCGGGCCTGGAAATCTCAACAGGAATTGCAACTGGCCTCTGGCTGATAAGAGATCTGGAGCAAAATGGCTGCTCTGGAGGGGTGGGCTCTGTGGCACTATACCCCAATAAAGCCCCTCCCTTCCCAAACTCCACCTTCTTCCAGCTCCGCCCCCTGATCTCTAGCTGTTTCCCAGCTCCAGAGTTGGCAGCCCTAGTAGGCATCAGGGTGCAGACACATCCCTCCAAGTCCAACTTGGGCCCCGACTTCTCAGGAAACACTTTCTCCGGTTTGACACGTTCCCTGCCTCAGGTTTTCAGACATGTGGCCGAGGCCCGGTTCCATGAGCTGTCTTTTCAGAAGTTGGCTCAGCAGAACCTTTCGCTGGCTCCACAGCTATGGAGAACCTTTCTTGCTTGGCTTTAGTAAGCCAATGAATTTGTGAGTTCCCTGCGTTGTGCAGGGGGTTGGACTAGATGACCCTGGAGGTCCCTTCCAACTCTAGGATTCTAACCCTTTTTAAAATTCTGCCAGGGACTAGGGGAATCTAACAGGGAGCGTGCTTTGACTGTGGCTTTTGAATCTGCAATTGCTCCACTTGTCAAAGACAGCTTTTCGTCGACAACTTGTGTGCTATAAGCAGCACTCCCTCTAAGCTGTGGAGTCCTGTGAGCAAAAACTCCGCTTGGGGAGCTGCTGGCATTCAAGTTGTGAACAACTGCATAAAGCCGTTTGCTCTGGGGCCATTTCCCCTGAGCTAAGACAAAAATGTGTAAAAAACTGTGAGCTAGCTCATACTAACTTAGCTTAGAGGGAACGCTGGTTCAGAAAAGTGGCAGATATAGACCTCCCCCCCAGGTACTTTTTTGTTTGTTTGAAGTATTTGAATCTTGCTTCCATGTTAACTCAAACATTACATAACATATATCAATACATCAAATACTCCTTTCCCCCCTCTTCCCTTCCCATTCCCTCCCCCCACAAAACGACCAGTAATAATACCTTATTTTATATCTGTGGCCATGAGCACGCCTTTTGGAGTTTAACCAATACATTATTCATTTATTTTAGTATATTTCTATTCCGCCCATTTCCCCGAAGGGCTCAGGGCAGAGTACAGCACATGATAAAACAATCAAATACAATAAAAAACCTTTTAAAAAACAGACAGCTCGACAGCGCTCAGAGAAGTTTACCCTATCACACATTGCCCAGCCTGGCTGTCTCACATCATGATATCTCAGAGATGACAGATGATACTCCATTTTGTAACATAGGCGACACTGCTGATAGGGGAGGCCAACCAGATCTAGAATTGTTGTTGGCCCCTCCAGCTTTTACCCATCCTATATATTCCGACCACCTCTTCTTAACTTCGACAAACTTATCCTCGCCTGGCCGACTGGATCCATTCATACAAATATCCATTCCATCTCCCCCCAGCTAATTAAGAACTGGCAGAGGCTACACTGCGACGGGGAGGGGCCAGAGCAGGCGAAACCTAAGGCGACAGACAAGATGTTACCTGCTCCAGAGAGACCGGGTGTTTGATGTAGACGTTGGTCTGGATGTCCTTTGCCGGCAGCCTCTCCAGTTCCGTGTGGAACTCGGCAACCCGGTTCTGGGAGAGCAGGAAGAGGAGGTTCAAACCCAGGAGCTGGTGCTTATAGGCTGACTCCGGCAGCTCATCCCTGGGAGGGAAGAAGGAAAAGAGAAAAGAGGCTAAAGCCATGAAGGACCCATGCAGCACAGAGGTTAAGAGAGTTAGGACTAGACCAGGGGTGGCCAAGCTGTGGCTCAGGAGCCACGTGTGGCTCTTTCACACAAATTGTGTGGCTCTCAAAGCCCCCACCGCCTTGCCAGCCATCTTGGAGAGTGCATTTGTCTCTATAAATCACTTCTCCGAGCCAGCCAACAGCTTGGAGAATGCATTTAAAGTTGAAGTTGCTTCTTTACCACCTCTCCTCCCTCCTCCATCTGTTTTCCTTCCTTCCCTCCCTTGCAGCTCTCAGGCATCACGTCTTGCGGCTCTCAAACATCTGACGTTTCTTCTGTGTGGCTCTTACGTTAAGCAAGTTTGACCAGCCCTGGACTAGACTCTTGAAAATCTGGGTTCAAATGCCATGAAGTTGGCTGGGTGACCTGATGGCTGTCACTCTTAGCTTAAACTGTTGTTGCGAGGATGATAATATAAGGAAGGGAAAGCTGCATGAGCTCCCTGGGGAGAGGGAGATATAAAAGGTACTGCATCGGAATGATATGCACAATCTTTATCCCAGGCTAATGGACAAGAGGCCCAGAAGCAAAGGGAACGAGAGGGACAGGTGCGCAGAACGGTTATTGTGGAATGCCCCCTGCCCCAGTGCCCTGTCCCCCGAATGCTTCAGAGATCTCTCAGGGTGTGCTGGGTTTCAAAGGCCACCATAACATAAGCCTCTTCACAGCCTAGAATGGAGGGAAGAGAGAGCTCCTCCCCCTGAAAGGGATCTGGGGAAAGGGGCAGAATCATTTTGCCACACATAACCAAGGAAGGCCGGAGTCAGGAGCAAATGATTTGGTGCATCTGGCCGGATGGGGCCTTTTACAGGGCATCCAATCACATCCATTTCTGGCTAATCGCACTATGCTGTTCCGATGGAGGAGGATAAAAACATATCCTCATGCAACGGTACAAAGCTGGATTCCAGCCCTCCCATCTCTTTGCCTCCAATTCCATTTTATTTATCTACTGATTTGACTTCTTAGTCACCGCTCACCCAAAGGGTCTCATGGTGACTTACAATACCAACATCAATAAGGTGAAGACAACATAAAAACGAATAACATCTATAAAACGTTAATATTAAAACACGCAGTTGTCATCATACCACAACCGACGCAGCCCAAACAGGCGGTCACTCTCCAAAGGCCAACCTAAACGATTCGGTTTTGCATGCCCTGTGAAAACTAAACCGCTCTGGCAGGGTACAGGTGTCATCAGAGACTGCATTTCAGAGGGCAGGAGCCATCACTGAGAAGGCCCTTCTTCTGGTGACAGCTAACCCAGCCATCTTGGGCCAGGCACCGGCAAGGGGCCCCTAGTCAATGATGGAAAGGAACGCAGGGAGTTATAACAGGAGGGGCAGTCCCTTAGGTACGAGGGTCCCAGACTGTTAAGGGCTCTAAAGGTTACCATCAACACCTTGAATTAGATTCAGAGACTAATTCGTAGCCAACGCAGCTGCTGCAGAATTGGAGTAACATGAGATGACTATGATGTCCCAGTCAGCAACCTGGTAGTTTCTGAAGGGTTTTCGAGAGTAACCCTACATAAGAGTGAATTGAGTTGCACTGGACAGGCCACTGGCTTAATCCAACATGGTTTCTCTTATGTTCTCATGCTGCTAGACGCTCTCTTTTTGTCTAGTTTAACCCTTGTGAGGGTTGGGAGGGGTGGCAATGACAGTGATCTTCTCTTAAGGCAGGCTTACTTCTGAACAGTCTTCAAGGGCGGCAACAGAAGCAAACAAGTAAGTTCCCACTGGACTCCTTAGCACTGCAAGTCACCCCGTCCCCTCTGGGGTTAAAACCCCGATTAGAAACAGAAATCCGCTCCACGGCAGGAACACTTACTTGTAGTCGAAGTAGTAGCACTTCAGCTGCGCCATGTACCTCTCGAAGGAAGGGATGTCTTTCTTCAAGATGCTCCACTGGGCTCCGATTTCTAGAATGTCTCCTGCAGTCAGAGGGAAGGAGGAGAGAGCTTTTTCAGCCCTGGCGGAACTCCCTGCCAGGAGACACCAGGGCCCTGCAAAGCCTGCAACGCAGAGATGTTCTGCCAGGCTTTTGTTTGGAGCGATGGCTGCCAAGCTGGCACCACCCTCTACTTAAGGGGGGGGGGCGGGACTGAAAGGGAATTAGAAAGGAACTGAAAACAAATCAGCCAGTATAAATCGATGGTGAATTGAAAACAAATCAGCCAGTATAAATGCCCCTGTATAAATCGATGGTACGGTCTCATTTGAAATACTGAGTACAATTCTGGTCGCCGCACCTCAAAAAGGATATTATAGCATTGGGAAAAGTCCAGAAAAGGGCAACTAGAATGATTAAAGGGCTGGAACACTTTCCCTATGAAGAAAGGTTAAAACGCTTGGGGCTCTTTAGCTTGGAGAAACGTCGACTGCGGGGTGACATGATAGAGGTTTACAAGATTATGCACGGGATGGAGACGGTAGAGAAAGAAGTACTTTTCTCCCTTTCTCACAATACAAGAACTCGTGGGCATTCGACGAAATTGCTGAGCAGTCAGGTTAAAACTGATAGAAGGAAGTACTTCTTCATCCAAAGGGTGATTAACATGTGGAATTCACTGCCACAGGAGGTGGCAGCGGCTACAAGCATAGCCAGCTTCAAGAGGGGATTGGATAAAAATATGGAGCAGAGGTCCATCAGTGGCTATTAGCCACAGTGCGTGTGTGTAAATTACTGGCTTTATTGATTTTATATGTCTCTTTTGTTGGACATCACCTAGAGTCTGGCATTGGCCGGGATGAGGTGATTCATAAATTTAAATAATAATAATTGGGTAAAGAGAGCCGGTTTGGTGTAGTGCTTAAGTGTGCAGACTCTTATCTGGGAGAACCGGGTTTGATTCCTCCACTCCTCCACTTGCAGCTGCTGGAATGGCCTTGGGTCAGCCATAGCTCTGGCAGAGGTTGTCCTTGAAAGGGCAGCTGCTGTGAGAGCCCTCTCAGTCCCGCCCACCTCACAGGGTGTCTGTTGTGGGGGTAGAAGACATAGGGGATTGTAAGCCACTCTGAGTGATTCAGAGAAAAGGGTGGGGTATAAATCTGCAGTCGTCTTCTTCTAAATAGGCTTAGGAGGACCTGGATAAGGTACAGAACAGGCATCAGACATGACGGTCAGTGAGGGATATGGAAAGCTTCGTGTACTGCGGGGGGGGGGGGGGCATTAGTCCCCACCACTTTGAAGGTTCCCATCAATCTTGATCACAAGCCACCTTGAACCATGAGAAAAGGCAGGATATAAATGTTTCAACAAACAAACGAATCTAGCACGAGGCATGACGGGATGACACTCACTTGCCAAGATGAGCTGTTGCTTAGTCAGTTTTGTGCCTGAGGTGGGCAGGAAGTTGAGCTCCAGCAGGGCTAACTGGAACAAAGGAAAAGAAAAGGGGTTACGCATACAAGCCGCGCTACTACCGTAAGAACATCAGAAGAGCCCTGCTGGGTCAGACCAGTGGTCCACCTAGTCCAGCCTCCTGTCTCACACAGTGGCCAGCCAGCTCCTCTGGAGGGACAACCACAGGGCAGAGAGGCTAAGGCCTTCCTCTGAGAAGAACATCAGAAGAGCCCTGCTGGGTCAGACCAGTGGTCCACCTAGTCCAGCCTCCTGTCTCACACAGTGGCCAGACAGTACCTCTGGAGGGACAACCACAGGGCAGAGAGGCTGAGGCCTTCCTCTGAGAAGAACATCAGAAGAGCCCTGCTGGATCAGGCCAGTGAGGGTCCACCTAGTCCAGTCTCCTATCTCACACAGTGTCCAACCAGTTCCTCTGGAAGCTTAGTACCTCTAAATGTCCCTCTAAATGTCTAGGTTGCCCTCAGTCACCATGGCTAGTAGCTATCGATAGGCTTAACGTCCACGAATCTACCTAATCTTCTTTCAAAGCTGCTGCTTCCTGTGGCCATCACTACATCCTCGGGCAGCAGATTCCACATCCTAATCACTCTCTGTTTTAAAGCAGCACTTCTTTTAGTCTGTCCTGAACCCACTGCCCATCAGCTTTATTGGACGCCCTCGAGTTCTAAAATTTGAGAGAGGAAAATTGCTCTTTTTCAACTCTGTGAATCATTTCATAAGCCTCTATCATGCGCCCTCCTTAGTCATCTCTTTTCTAAACTGAGACGTCCCAGACTCTTCACCCTTTCCTCAGAAAGAAGGGGCTTCAACACCCTAATCGTCTTGGCTGCCCTCTTCTGTATTTTTGCCAACTCTGCAATGCCCTTTTGGAGATACGGTGACCAGAACTGCACAGTGTTTCAAATGAGGCTGCACCATAGATCTCTACAGGGACATTTTTCTCTCCACCACCTCCTGGGGGGATCCACCCACCCCTGATGTGATGTAATGACTGAATAAGAGCACTTTAAAGACGCCATCAGGGTTTGGAATTTTTTTAATGTAACTGATTTTATATATATGCGTTTTTTAATGTTGCGCATTGCCCTGAGCCATGCGCTAGCCGGGATAGGGCGATTCATCAGATGTAATAAAGAATAATAACAACAATGTTGGCCATTTTATTCTCAGTCCCTTTCCTAATAATCCCTAAAACACGAGTTTGCCTTTTTCATCTCTGCAGCACGCTGAGTTGACACTTTCATTGAGCTCTCCACTATGACCCCAAGATCTTTTCCCCTCTTGTTCTCAGCGAACTTGAAACTGGGAATTTTTTTTTTTTTTGGCCCCAATGTGCATCATCTTACAGGTCCACCCTTGCTAAATTTACGGCACGCCTCGTCACAAGGGACTGAACTGCATCAAGATGATCACATCCGATCTCAAACTCGCTTGCTACAGTGGGTAACAGGAGCAAGTGACGGGCAACAGGGCAGCCTGCGAGTGAAGTCTGCCCAGACAGACCATCTTCTCTTAACTTCCTACTTGCCGAGGCTTCTCTGAGCACCTAAAAAAGGGATTGCTTAACCCAGGGATGTCAAAACTCATTTGTTATGAGGGCTGGAGCTGACATAAAGGAGACCTTGTCGGGCCGGGCCATGTGTGTTCATATTTTAGGTTAGGTAACAGATATAAACTTCATAAAGCAGGGGTCTCCAGTACCGGTCCGCGGCCTGTTTTCAACTGGTCCGTGCCTCGCTGCCTCCCGCACGCAGCCTCGCTGTCCCCCCCCCTCACCCCCACCTCGTTTTCTCCACTTAAAGGCTGGGGAAAGGGCCACGAAGCACTTCCCAGGCCAACACCTCCCCCTCCCTCGCCGATCATCTGATCTGTGGGGAAAACTGCGGCAGTAAGCGGCAAGGGCAGCACCGCTCTTTCAGTGGGTCACTCACTGCTGCTGCCACGGTTTCCCCCGCCAATCAGATGATCGGCAGGGGGGGATAGACCTGGGAAGAGCTTCATGGCCCCTTCCCCTTTAAATGATGAAAATGGGGAGTGGCAAGGCTGTGCGGAAGGGGGTTGGAGGAGGAAGGAGGAAAGCAGGGGGGGGAGGAGGAGGCCCCGCCGCAGGGGTGGGTGAGGGGAGGCTGAATTGGGTGCCCCCACCCTGCTGGCCCTGGGGCCGGTCCCTGGGACCAAAAAGGTTGGGGGCCACTGTTATAAAGAACACAAAAAGAATTAAATTTTTTTTTTAAAAAAAACTTAAAACATGCTTGAAACATTAGTACTTGTTGGTTTTAAAGGTGTTTTCTTTGTATTTCTCCCATGAGATGAAGGGAACAGCAAAGGAAGCTCTGGCTCTTTCCTTCCTTCCCCAGGGGACTGGTGAGGGAGAAGCCTTAGCCAATAGAAGGAAGAGAGTCTTAGCTAGTAGCTCTGCTGTGTGATTGAGAGAGCCTGGAAAAATAAGCTCTGCCTCCCCCCCCCTTCCTCCCCAAGGGAGGCACTTCAGCCAGTGGAGAAAATAGAGGTTTTGCTCTGTACCTTCTGTGCGATTGACCAAGCCTGGCAAAGCACACTGTGATGCAGCAGGGAGCAAGAGAGAGGGAGAAGGAAGCAGATGACAGCCAGTTGCTCAGGGGGGTCATAAGAGCCCTCCGGGGCTTGATTTGGCCCCCCGGCTGCATGTTTGACACCCCTGGCTTAACTGGACCAGCCTCAAGTTTCGTTAACTTGCAGAGAGTAAGAGAATCCAAAGTTACTTGTCACTGAGACCCTGGTACCATGGACGGGTTTGCCAACTAAGCGGACTGTAGCAGGTCGGTCCTGGGTAGCAAAGCAGGCCCCACCTGGAGGTTGACAACCTAGAGACACACATTAGATACAGCACCCAGTCTTGGCCAGCAGTTCAACCGAGACAGAAGGACTGTCCCTGTTCAAAACAGGCAGCTGGGACTCCTGTATGCCCAACCAGTGTTTTTCAGCCACCCTCAAAAACAAAACTAGATGCTGCCTGACTCAGCAGAGAGGCTCGTAAACTGGTTCCGGCCCCAGCAAAGACACCCAGGCTGAGTCACCTGCCTGGCTTCCAGCAGCCTCGGAGCACAGCTTTGGCGAGTCACCTGCAGCCTCTCAGGACCCATCAGCCCCACTTCATGTACCCCCCCCCCCCATCTTGGTTTGTGCTCTCCACCAGGCAAGGAACTCTCTGTCTGGGGCAGTGATGCTCTGTATTCCTGGTGCTTGGGAGGGGGAACAGTGTGAGGACTTCTAGTGTCCTGGCCCCACTGATGGATCTCCTGATGGCACCTGGTTTTTTGGCCACTGTGTGACACAGTGTTGGACTGGATCCAACATGGCTTCTCTTATGTCCTTATGTCTGGGGCAGTGATGCTCTGTATTCTTGGTGCTTGGGGGCATAGTGGGAGGGTTTCTAGTGTCCTGGCCCCACTGATAGATCTCCTGATGGCACCTGGTTTTTTGGCCACTGTGTGACACAGAGTGTTGGACTGGATCCAACATGGCTTCTCTTATGTCCTTATGTCTGGGGCAGTGATGCTCTGTTTTCTTGGTGCTTGGGAGGGGGGGGGCAGCGGGAGGTTTTCTAGTGTCCTGGCCCCACTGGTGGACCTCCTGATGGCACTTGGTTTTTTTGGACTGGATGGGCCATTAGCCTGATCCAACATGGCTTCACTTCAGCCTACTCACCTGCAACTGACCCCTCTAATAGGTCCCCCCACAGGGAACAAACGGGTGGTAGTGGGGAAGTGTGCAGAGAAAAAGGAGGCCTATATACTGTTCACTTTGAAAGGCTCTCTTTCACCTTTCTTGCCTAAAGTATCTGTTTCCAGCCGCCCCCCCCCCGCAATCCCTGCCACTTTGGGGGCTGGTTTCTGGCACCCCCAAGGGGTGCTAGAAATCCCAGGCCTTCTTTGTGACCACTGCCAAATCCCAATGTTATAAAGCGAGTTTCCAGGAGGCCCCTCCTTTAAAGACTCCACTCGCCCCAACCCCCATTTGTCAGTTTCAAGGCCGCCCCGCCAGGACCGGTTTCAAAGCCCCCCGCAGGCCAGACTTGGGGTGCGCGCGCGGGGGTGGTGCAGTTTCAAGACCCCCCCCCCTTCCTACCTTGAGGCGCCCCAGCAGGTCTCCGCATTTGCCCAGGTTGAGGTTCTTGCGGTTCCAC
Organism: Heteronotia binoei; assembly: GCF_032191835.1. Lineage (NCBI taxonomy): Eukaryota > Metazoa > Chordata > Lepidosauria > Squamata > Gekkonidae > Heteronotia > Heteronotia binoei. Next base: position 49,714,078 of record NC_083239.1, on the reverse strand, counting down.
TCGGCCCGCAGCTGCTCGTACATGCCGGCCGCCTCCTTCAGCCCCGCGGCGCCCGCGTCCGCCCCGTTCAGCACCGGCCCTCCGGCCCCGGCCATCGTCGCGACAACTGCCGCCGCCGCCGCCATGAATCGGCAAACCAGGCTGAGGGAGCACGACCGGCCGCGCTTTACGGCCGGAGCCGGCACCGCCTACCCTACCCGCTCCCTCGTCTCCGGGGCAACCGCCCTCCCCAACAGGCGCGCGCTTCAGTGACGCGCCAACGGCCCCGAGCCGGCTCGCGCATGCGCGGGGCGGAATAACCGTTCTGGAGCGAGCGGGGGCATTCGCGGGTGGGGGGGCGTGAGGAAGGCCGAGTGACGTAACCAGGAAGGGGTGGGAGGTGCCAGAAGGAAGGGGCCATATGAGGAAACCGGGAGGGGGGAGTCGCGAGGTGCCGTGACGTCACCCGGGAGTCGGCGTAGGGCGGGCTGCGTCATGACGTTCGGAGGGAGTGACGTAACGGGGCGAACGGCGAGAGAAGTGAACGGCAGCAGCTTCCTAACTGGTTTCATGTAGGGTTGCCAATCCCCAGGTGTGGGCAGGGGATCCCCAAGTTTGGAGGCCCTCCCCTCGCTTCAGGGTCATCAGAAAGCGGGGGGGGGAGGGGAGGGAAGTGTCTGCTGGGAACTCCATTATTCCCTATGGAGACCCATTCCCGTAGGGTATAATGGTGAATTGACCCCGGGTATCTGGAACTCTGGGTTTGGGGTTTTTTTTAGGTAGAGGCACCAAATTTGCAGCATAGCATCTGGTGCCTCCCCCCAAAATATCCCCAAAGTTTCAAAAAGATTGGACCAGGGAATCCAATTCTATGAGCCCCAAAAGAAGGTGCCCCTATCCTGTGGAAAAAGGAAAAGGAAAGGTCCCCTGTGCAAGCACCAGTAATTTCCGACTCTGGGGTGACGCTTTAATGGCAGACTTTATAGGGTGGTTTACCATTGCCTTCCCCTGTCTTTTACCCCCCCCCCCCCCCAGCAAGCTGGTATATTTTACCGACCTCATAAGGTTGGAAGACTGAGTCAGCCTTGGGCTGGCTACCTGAACCAGCTTTCGCTGGGATAGAACTCAGGTCTTGAGCGGAGAGTTCAGAACACAGTACTGCAGTACTGCTGCTTTACCACTTTGCACCACGGGGCCACTTCCTGTGGAAGGAAGGCATTTAAAAAGAGAATGGTCCCTTTAAATGTGATGGCCAGAACTCCCTTTGGAGTTGAATTGTGCTTGTCACAACCTTGTTCCTGGCTCCACCCCCCCCCCCCAAAGTGCCCAGTAATGTTCCCTCTAAGCTGCAGAGTCTTGTGAGCAAAAATTTTACTTTTGTGAGCCACTGTAATTAAAGTTGTGAGCGCCTGCATAAATTAGTGTGCTCTGGGGTCAACCTTCCTGAACTAAGACAAAAATGTGTGAGCTGGAGGCTAAAAATCTGTGAGCTAGCTCACGCTAACTCAGCTTAGAGGGAACACTGGTCCCCAGATAGTCCTTGAATTGGACTTGGCAACCCTATTTGAATGTATGCAGTTTATTTTTAAAAACACACTGCCTTGTCAACAACTTTGAAGGCAGTCCCGGACAGATAAAGGGAAAGAACCCTTCAGTCGTAGTGATATCCTTTGAAAGGGAAAGTGACCCGCCAGAGCCCCCTGCTGGTTGTGTCAGGTGCTTGGGTGATCTGCTATGACATCATCATTTAGTCACGTGTCAGAAGCGGATCCGGGATAAACTGCCTGAGCGTGAGGCTGGATGTCACCTGGCCACAGGTGGATGAGGCACTGCATTGTATTGCAAGGGATGCTGCCAGGGTACCACGAGGCTGTGGTTTCATGGGGCAGGACGTTGCTTGCTGGCCTCCTTCTGGGCAGACTTGTGCAGGGCAGATACCTCACCAGTAATTTAACAAAGTAGGAGCCCCGTGGCGCAGAGTGGTAAAGCTGCATTACTGCAGTCCAAGCTCTCTGCTCATGACCTGAGTTCGATCCCAGCGGAAGCTGGGTTCAGGTAGCCGGCTCAAGGTTGACTCAGCCTCCCATCCTTTTGAGGTTGGTAAAATGAGTGCCCAGCTTGCTGGGAGGAAAGTGTAGAGGACTGGGGGAGGCAATGGCAAACCACCCTGTCGTGATGTGACATCACCCCAGAGTCGGAAACAACTGGTGCTTGCACTGGGGGCTACCTTTTATAATTGAACAAAGTGTGAGTCCTGTGGCACCTTTAAAACCAACAAAGTATAATTCTGGGTATATGCCCGCTTCTTCAGATACCAGAAATTTGAGAGCCCTCCCAATGCTGCCCACCCAAGCACCAAAAATTCAGAGTATCATTGTTGCAGACATAAGAATGTAAGAGAGGTCATGTTGGATCAGACAAGGTCCCATCCAGTCTGTGCCACACAGTAGCCAAAACCCAGGGGCTATCAGGAGGTTCACCAGCAAGGCCAGAACTCCAGAAGCCCTCCCCAGTATTGCCTTCCAAGCACCAAGAATAGAAAGCATCACTACCCCAGACGTAACGTGAAAGTCATGTTGGATCACGGCAATGGCCCATCCAATCTTGTCACACAGTGGCCAAAGAACCCAGGTGCCATCAGGAGGTCCATCAGTGGGGCCAGGACACTAGAAGCCCTCCCAGTGTACCCCTCCCAAGCACCAAGAATACAGAGCATCACTGCCTCAGACATAAGAGAAGCCATGTTGGATCAAGCCAATAGCCCATCCAGTCCAACACTCTGTGTCACACGGTGGCCAAAAAAATCATGTGCCGTCAGGAGGTCCATCAGTGGGGCCATGGCACTGGAAGCCCTCCCACTGTGTCCCTCCCCCAAGCACCAAGAATATAGAGCATCACTTGCCCCAGACAGAGTTCCAACAATATGCTGTGGTTAATAGCCACCTATGGACCTCTGCTCCAGATGTTTATCCAATTAATTTGATCTTGGTCTATGTAGACATATCATAAGACCATAAGAGAAGCCATGTTGGATCAGGTCAATGGCCCATCCCGTCCAACACTCTGTGCCATACAGTGGCCAAAACCCAGCAGTCATTAGGAGGTCCACCAGCAAGGCCAGAACTCCAGAAGCTCTCCCACTGTTGCCTCTCAGGCACCAAACAGCATCGTTGCCCCAGATAGTATGTTCTATCAATACCTTGTGGCTAATAGCCACTCATGGATCTCTCCTCTATATGTTCATTATATGTTTATTCCACCATCTCATTCAGCTCCTTATGTTGAATCAGCCTTGTACAAAGAACCTCTACACCTCCATAACTTACACGTGCAAGGTGTGTTGTGCTTTAAAAATAAAACTGCTGTTTTCATCTTGGGTCCAGGATCCTGGTGAAATTGCCCACTTTCCTGGAACACAGAACAGGTGTGCTAGGAAATGTTGCTCAGAAGAACCACAGGTGTGCTGCATGTGTCTCCTGAGCCACTGACTATATGGGTTAAACGTTAGCGCAGGGGTGTTAAACATGCGGTCTGGGGGTCCAAATCAGGCCCCCGGAGGGCTCCTATGAGCCCCCTGACCAACTGGCTGTCATCTGCTTCCTTCTCCCTATATCTTGCTTCCTTCTGGATAACAGTTTGCTTTGCATACAGTTTGTTTTGCAACATAACACTTCTGCATAACAGTTTGCAAGGCTTGCTCAATTGCACAGGAGCTACAGAGCAAAACCTCTTATTTTCTCCATTGGCTGAGGTTCCTCCCTTGAGGAGGAGGGGGGGGGAAGACAGAGCTTGTTTTTCCTGGCTCCCTCAATCACACAGCAGAGCTACTGAGCCAAACCTCTCTTCTATTGGCTGAGGATCCTGCACTCCACCCCAGTCCCTGGGGAAGGAAGGAAAGAGCCAGAGCTTCCTTTGCCCAGTTCCCTGGATCCCAGGGGAGAAATACAAAGAAAGCACCTTTAAGACCAACGAGTGCTAACGTTTTAAGCATGTTTTAAAAAATATATTTAATTGTGTTTGCCTGTGTCCTTTATAAAGTTTATATCTCTGCTCCCTAATCTTAAATAGGTAAATGCATGGCCTGGCCCAACAGGGTCTCATTTATGTCAGATCTGTCCCACATAACAAATTAGTTCAACACCCCTGCATTAGAGCATCAGGTTAGGAACCAGGAGACCTGGGATCGAATACCCACCTTGCCCTGAAGCTCACTGAGGCCAGTCAGCCAGCCTCTAACCTACCTCACAGGGTTGTGATGAGGACAAAATAAAGAAGGAAGAGGGATGTGAGCTACCCTGGAGGAACAGCAGGATAAAAACAGGCACCCGAAGTAAGAGCCAGTTTGGTGAAGTGTGCGGACTCTTATTTGGGAGAACCGGGTTTGATTCCCCACTCCTCCACTGGCAGCTGCTGGAATGGCCTCGGGTCAGCCAGAGCTCTGGCAGAGGTTGTCCTTGAAAGGGCAGCTTGTGTGAGAGCCCTCTCAGCTCCACCCACTTCACAGGGTGTCTGTTGTGGGGGAAGAAGATAAAGGAGGTTGTGAGCCGCTCTGAGTCTCTGATTCATAGAGAAGGGTGGGGTATAAATCTGCAGTCTTCTTCTTCCCCTCCCCAGCTTTTTATAGGCTTCTTTGCACACAGCGTTCACGATGTGGCCCCCTGCTGTGCTGAACTCCTTCCTTCTCCTCCTCCTGTCCATGAAATGTTGCATCTTGCTGGAGGACGGCTGCGTGTGGACAGTCGTGGTCAACGATTTCGATAGCCTTGGCTCCACCCGATGTGTGTTCATGAATCAGAATGAAGTTCGGAAGGTGGCCGAGGTCTTTAAGGAACTGGGCGATTCTGCCATCGATCCTGACGACAGAAACGCTGTGAGTACCAGCGGGAGAAAGTGGTGAAGCTGAGGTCAGCTGCATTTGGAGCTTTAAAAATAAATAAATAAATAAATAAATAAATAAATATATATATACAGTTTTTATTAACTTTTGCAATGTGTATATCCAGAAATTATTCTGGCTAGCTTATAATCGATGTGACTGTTTAAAGCAAATACAAAAAGAGTAAAGAGATCAAAACAAAAATTAATACCTTCTCTCTGCAATAGGACGATGGCTCAGTGGTAGAACATCTGCTTATATGAACATATGAAGCTGCCTTATACTGAATCAGACCTTTGGTCCATCAAAGTCAGTATTGTCTTCTCAGACTGGCAGCGGCTCTCCAGGGTCTCAAGCTGAGGTTTTTCACACCTATTTGCCTGGACCCTTTTTTGGAGATGCCGGGGATCGAACCTGGGACCTTCTGCTGCCCAAGCAGATGCTCTACCACTGAGCCACCGCCCCTCCCCTGCTTGGTAAACAGAAGGTCCCAGGTTTAATCCCCGGCATCTCCAACTAAAAAGAGTCCAGGCAAATAGGTATGAAAAACCTCAGCTTAAAACCCTGGAGAGCCGCTGCCAGTCTGAGTAGACAATACTGACTTTGATGGACCCAGTGTCTGATTCAGTATAAGGCAGCTTCATATGTTCATAGCACAGCACCATCATGGATCATATGTTCATAACTATCTTTTCCATATATATTGAAGTTTTCAGTAGAGATACCATTTGTTAATGATACTTGGAATTTCTTCTTGTGATGTTAAGTATAGGGAACCGTATGGCTTCAAAATGAGTGTTACTGACTATATTTGTTTCAAGTTTTATATTGAGAGTGATTTTACTCATGATAAACAATTGGCAGAATTTTGTATGCCAGAATTCTATTGTAGAAGGGAAGAGCCCCGTGATGCAGAGTTGTAAAGCTGCAGTACTGCAGTCCAAAGCTCTGCTCACGACCTGAGTTCGATCCCAGCAGAAGCTGGGTTCAAGTAGCTGGCTCCAGGTTGACTCAGCCTTCCACCCATCCGAGGTTGGTAAAATGAGTCCCCAGCTTGCTGGGGGGAGGGAAGTGTAGATGACTAGGGAAGGCAATAGCAAAACCACCCCGTAAAAAGTCTGCCGTGAAAGTGTTGTGAAAGCAATTTCACCCCAGAGTCAGAAACGACTGGTGCATGCACAGGGGACTACCTTGCCCTTTTTCTATTGTAGGCCTTTGTTTGGCTTTTGCTGCATTTGGAGCTTTGATCACAGGTTCCCAGGCTGGGAGTCAGGCTGGTAGGTAGGTGATTGGAGTCAAGCCTAGCAGACCAGATTGGGATAACTTTGGGGCCTCAGATGAAACCTAAGCCTGATTGGGAAGTTCATTTAGCCCTGCAAAGAGGCTTTCGGGCAGCACTGTGGACCCCTTTGAAAACTTCCCTGGTGCCTTCCAGCAACGTTCCCTCTAAGCTGCAGAGTCTTGTAAGCAAAAATTCAATTTTGTGAGCTACTGGTACTAAAGTTGTGAGCTACTGCATAAATTAGTCTGCTCTGGGGTCATCCTTCCTGCGCTAAGACAGAAATGGGTGAGCTGGAGGCTAAAAATCTATTGTTAGAGTTTTTATGTTGTGAGCCGCCCTGAGCCTGCTTATGGTGGGGTAGGGCGGGATATAAATCAAATCAAATGAAAATGAAAATGAAATGCTAACTCAGCTTAGAGGGAACACTGCCTGCCAGGTCTTTTTAGAAAGGGGTGGGGCCAGGTGGGTTGATTGGCTGTGGAGATTTTTAAAAAAAAATATGTTGCTTTGGCAGCAACTGCCAGAACAAGACGAGGAGCTTCATGATATCTGCACCTTCTGCATTTTGTAGCAGCATGCACCACACTGGGTCGGGATTTGAAAGGCTCTCTCAAGCTCAGAACGGTTGTGAGTCCCTGGGCTTCCTTGTGGTGGAAGAGCCGTGGCTTAGCGGTAGAGCATCTGCTTGGCATGCAGAAAGAAACAGGTCCTGAAAAGCATCTCTCTTCTTTCAGCGATACTTTGGATTTCCATACTTCCTGAAAATTAACCTGACTTGCACAGGAGAGGTAAGGAAAAAGATTCCACCAGAAAGATAACGTACGGATTCTAATTATAGCACAGCTCCTTCCGTTCCTCCGTTGCTGAAATAGCTTGGGTATCTTCATGGTGAGCAGAGACTTAATTTTCAGCTCCTGCTTTTCATGCAGTTTTAAAATCTTAAACTCTGTCATTACGGACTTTCCTGCATTTTCATTTTACATGCTTGCAAGTTCCTATTTCTTCAGGTTTTTTTCCTATTCTGCTCATGCTTTGCTCCCTCTAATGGTGTTATGTATATGGACTCAAGTGAAGACTTTGGGTGTTCCTGCCGGGCTCGTTGGAGTCATACGGACTGAGCTTGGGGACTTGGGAACAATGGGCTACAGGATCCAAATCTCTACAGCCCTGGACCAATCACAAGCCCCCACCCAGTTTGAATGACCCAGTAACGTGCTTGTGCGGGAACCCAGAGATGTATATAAGTTTGGCCCTGTTGACCCTGTTCCCAGTCTTAACTAGACAGCCACTCACTATGCTGTCTATAATAAAGAGCTTGATATCACTTTCGACTTTGTCTCTTAGATGCTTAGAAACCACTATACAATAAATCAGGGGTGGCCAACAGTAGCTCTCCAGATGTTTTTTGCCTACGAGAGCCAGTTTGGTATAGTGGTTAAGTGTGCGGACTCTTATCTGGGAGAACTGGGTTTGATTCCCCACTCCTCCACTTGCACCTGCTGGAATGGCCTTGGGTAAGC